>NW_007734754.1:8187-15462 GCF_000696425.1 Galeopterus variegatus | reverse complement strand
TATGATACCGAAATCACTTCCAGTCAAGATGGTGGATAGACAATCCCCAGCGTCACTCTCTCCCACAATCAACCAATTTACAATTATAAAAAAGCAATGACTGTTAAGCTAGGGCTTCTAGAGCTCAGGGGAAGAGGAGGAGAGACCTACGGAGTTCATGAAGGCAAGAGAAACTGCAATGAGAGAAAGAAAGGATTACTCCAACTGTTTCAAACCCTGACCACTTCAAGGCTGGCCCTGGTGAGCACACTGAGCAAGAGCTGGCAAAAGCCACTGCTGTGCCCTTCATATGAAGGTGCTTGGAGGCTGCAGGGGAGAAGGGGGCCTTGATAGCCCCCAGGCCAGCAAGACCACTGACAGGGTTCCGTGGACCCACATAGGAATGAGGGGCCACAGACAACTGAATACAGGAGTCACCCAGAAGCTGGTGAATCTTTGCAAGGGAGCTGCATATGGCCCACACCATGAAAGTGTTTGGAGTGCAAGGAGTAGGGGAGATGGGCCCACTGGGGGAACACTGGGGCACAGCAAGGGCAGCTGATCTGCCCTCCAATCAGTGCAGGACCACTCAGTGGAGACTGGTCAGGAATATAGAGCTGCAGGGGGTGCCATTTGCTGAAAAGTCTCAGGCCTAGACTGGAGTTTCCACACAACCCAGGGGTTCTGGACCTCCCAAGACCTGGAAGTGTTTACAAGGTCAACCATTTAAACTGGAGGTGCACAAAAAAAACTTCCCTAGGGAATCAGCAGCAGAGCAGCAATTTATCTCAACCACAGAGCTCAAGTGCTGGTTCTCACAGGAAGTTCCCCCATTTTAGAAGTAAGCAAAGGACAACAAATTAGTTCCAGTGCAGAGTTTTAGTGGTGCAGTGGTGGGAATAAAGAATAACCTAACACAGAACTGAAAGAATAAACAAAAAACCCACAGATTAAAGACAAAGTTCTAACATTAACCAGTTAAGGTCAAAACACTACCAAAGAACACCCATAAAACCTAGAATGACTGTAAGCCCCCCAGGCTCTCAAGCCAGGGTGGGAGGAGAACTGAGGGCCTCAGCCACACCCTGCTTCACCATCTACAGCCAGCCCAGCAACAATCACCAGGCCACCTCCAGAAGCACCTGGAGCTCCTAAGCCACAGTGGGGGTGGGTGAGATGAGGGACTCAGTTATGCCCCCTGACATCCACATCCAGCCCAGTGACAACCACCAGGCTACTGCCAGAAGTACCCTGGGCTCCCAAGCCAGGGTGACGGTGCTGAGGGCCTCAGCCATACCCCCCTAAAGTCTGCATGCAGACCAGCCATGATGGAGTTGCCCTGCTGGAATGAGAGGGGTGCTACAGGCCTTGACCACATCCCCCCTTCCACCTCCTCTCACCCTATCCCCATCTCCTTTCCCCTCTCCCCATGCTCTCCAACCGCTCCACACCATCTTAGAATGTAAAAAATAATATATTTTTTAAAGTTCTAAATCAATACAGAAGAAGAAGAAAAAAGATATGATACCAACTGTCTTAGTCCATCGGGACTGCTAGAACAAAAATCCCATGGAGTAGGTGGCTTAAACAACACACATTTATTTCTCACAGTTCTGGATGCTGGGTAGTCCAAGATCAAGGTGCTAGCAGATTCAGCCCAGTTTCTTGATTTATAGATTGTGTCCTTTCACTCTGACCTCACATGGCAGAAGGTACAAGAGAGCTCTCTGGGGCCTCTTTTATAAGGATATGAGCCCAATTCATGAGGGTTCCAACCTCATAACTTAATCACCTCCCAAAGTCCCCACCTCCTAATACAATCAAGTTGGGGGTTAGGGTTTCAACAGATGAATTTGGGGGGGACACATTCAGTCTATAGCACCAACTGTGTGTAGACCTACAGAATAAATGCAGAGTAAGGAGATGCACTGGCAATAGCATCAGCCTTGAGAACAGACATCGGGGCGTCTTCGAGCTCTCAGACACCAACATTTGCTCTGTGCTTGGGTCAGTTTTCTTGGGGCTGGAAAAGGCACAGATTTTGAACAAAATCTGAAAGAAATATAGGACTTTGAGTGCCTGAGTGGAATGTGAAGGGAGAAAGGCACAGAGACAGAGAAGAAAGAGTAAAGGTGAGGGAAGAGGAAAGAAGATAAAATAAGCCGGAAAGTTTATGTCTGTGGATTTGATTGAACTTCTGAGGGTGGCTCCTGGAAGGGCCGCAGTGAGGACAGGATGTAGAGCACCCCTTCAGGGAACCAGCAACTTCCAGTCCTCCTAATGGGTAATGGCACTGCTCTTCTCTCTCCTGGAGACTGCATCTCAGAGCAGTCTTTAACCTCCTAGTGATCATGCTGGGCTCGAATTCCTTGTTTTAAACCTGTAGGATTTTACCCTAACAGATCCTCATCTGCCCATGTCCTTCCATTCTGACAGCCATTCCTCTACTCTCATCTGGACAGTGGCTGATAGTGTCCTGCCTGCTTAGTCTTTCTCAGGGTCTCTCTGCACCAATCCCTCCTGCACAACACAGATGACCTTCCCAAATTGTAGTTTGGATCATCACTATTTTCATGTCCTTATCATCATCATCATTGCTAGCTCTACTGTGTGGCAGGAAAGATGCTGAGCCCTTAATGTACATAATCTCATTAAATCTCACACAAACATCAGCTCTATTCCCATTTTACAGATGATGGATCTGAGACTCAAGATACTCCAAAGCCACATAGCTGGTTAAAGACAAAGTCAGCATTTGAGTCCCAGTCTAATTCCAAATCTTATCTTAGCTACTTTTCTATTCTCCTCCTAGTAAGTCCAAAAACTTACTCTATAAGGTAGTGGAGAAGCACTAAATGTGTTTGAACACACTACTTTTTTACATGAGGAGACTTCCACCCAGACATCACTAACTATCTAAATTCTCCCCAAATTCCATTTCCTCCATGAAAACTTTTCTAACCACTACATATGCTCAGTTCCTCTATGCTCACCCAGATAGTAGTAACATTTCACTCTAAGGAAACATTATGCTTCTACAACAGAAACAGAAGAGTACAAGGGAGAGTATATCTTTCTAATAACTTCCTTTATTTCAAAACAATCTTAAACTTACAGCAAACTTGAAAGTATTAATATGAAGAACTTTTTTTCTGACCCACTTGAAAATAAGTAGTTCCATCATACTGAATTCTTCAGAGTATTTCCTTCAAACAAGGGCATTTTCCTAACAACCACAATAGGACTCTCAAAACCAGAAATTAACATTGATACATTACTTAATTCTCAGACCGCACTCAACTTTTGCCAGTTTTCTTAAAATGGCCTTTATAGTTGAAAGTGTCAAGGACAGAATCACACGATAGGATTAAGTTGTCATATCTCTTCAGCCTCCCCTCAGCCTTCCATGACTTTCATGACCTTGGTACTTTTAAAGATTTCCTGCCAGTTATTTTAAAGACTGTTTCTCAGTTTGGGTTTGTCTGATGTTTCCTCGTGATTAGAATCTTGTTATGCTTTGGCAGGAACACCAGAGAATGACACTGTGTTCTCATTGCACCCTCTCAAGTGGCACGAGTTTCCATGTGTCCCATGACTGATGATGTGATTGCTTGATGGAGGTGTCTGCCAGCCCAGTCCTCTCTGCTGTGTTTTCTTTAAGTGCTCTGTGGGGAGGCACTTTGAAACTATGTAGTGTCCCATTCGTCATTTGTATCCTCAGCAATTCCTAGTGGAGTTCCTGGGGTCTATTTTTTTAGCTAAATTAATGAAGAGCTTTAAATCACCAAGTTAAAAATTTTAGAATTTGTTCTAATAAGTTATTTGTAGTAATTATAAATTTGGGGATATGGTAGAGACATTGAAAGTGTTGTAATAGAATGATTAATTGGACATTTCCCTATAAAATGAATTAGAATAGTGATTAAAAGTGGAGATTTAGAAGTTGCCTCTTTACCAGAGGTGGGGAAAGGGGAGCAGAAGGGGGGTTAGCAAGAAATTGGTAAAGGGCCCTGAAAAATGATTGCGTTGTGTAATGTTGAATATACTAATTTTCCTGATTTGAGCATCACATATTGCACACAGGTATTGATTATTCAATGCTGTACCGCACAGATATGTACAATCAATTATGTTTCAATAAAATAAATAATTGTTATGTGTATATAAAAAAAGTTGTCTATTTGGTCAGCTATACAGAATTTTTCACATTTACATATATATAATGTGATTTCAAATAAGCAGTGTTTGGTAGGCCAAGCTCCATTCACTCTCCAAATGATAATTATCTGTTTTAAATGTGGATGAGGGAAATGGTTTGGGTTATAATGTCTGGGTAAGCAGAGGAATAGGGGATGGAGGGATAAAGACGCTGAGTCCCACAGCAGGTAAGAAAGGGGCTCTGAAAGAACGGGAGGCAGCCTAGAGATCCACTTCCATGTTGCCTAAGGCCCTCATGTCATCTGCAATCCCACTCAGGAGTCAATAGCCAAGTTAAAAAGTCAGGAACAGTTGAAAGGCAGCAAATCTCAGCTTTCTCCAGTTCAACACTTTTCACCCCCTTTTCATCATCTGCTGGTAAGAGAAGGTGAGAAGAGAATGAGACCAAGCAGTGATTCTCCCCCACCCTCTGCCCCTTCTCCCCAGGTCCTCTAGTAGCAGCATTGTTCACTGCATTATACGTAGGCTTTCCCTATCCACAGGGACCATCATTGTGTACCCCTATGAAGAACAAAGGCCTTGCAGAAGACTGGCAACTTATCTCCTACTTTTGAGAGCTTTGTATTTCTTCCTAGCACATATGAGGGTACCTTAAAAAGTTCACAGAAAAATAGAATTGAAAGTTAATATGAATCTTTCCATGAATTTTTTGAAGTATCCTCGTATGTGTACTAAAGGATAGGAAATCTGAGAAATTTTTTGAGAAAGTGTAGCTTTGTGCCCCCAAGGGAGACTGTAAATCTTTTTAACAATACCAAATGACAGGGTCCAGCAAGCACTTTTAGAGCAGCAGCATTTCTTTTGTAATTACAGTGTCCTCTCCACTTCGTTACACAGTGGTGTAGAACCATAGCCCTGCCAAAAGCACATTTGGGAAACAGGGTATTTTTGGGGGGTCCAACTCATCAGCAATAGAAAGCCCCAGTGTAGATCATGTTTGTGAGGCTACAGACAGCTTTCCTATTTTGCAGCCTTCTCTGAATGGCTTACAGTGTGATGCCTATGGTTGTGAGCTGTGATCTAGAAGGTATTTGTACTATGGTTTGTAAAGGACTTAAAAGGACAGACAGAGTGGAATAAATAAGAAGGCTTGGGGGTCCAACTCATCAGCAATAGAAAGCCCCAGTGTAGATCATGTTTGTGAGGCTACACACAGCTTTCCTATTTTGCAGCCTTCTCTGAATGGCTTACAGTGTGATGCCTATGGTTGTGAGCTGTGATCTAGAAGGCATTTGTACTATGGTTTGTAAAGGACTTAAAAGGACAGACAGAGTGGAATAAATAAGAAGGCTTGCCTGTATCTCCAAATGTGTAAAAGTTGAGTGGGCTTGGGCATTGAGAATGGACAAAGTCAGTTCTCCTTTTCCTGTAAAGTTATAATGACAGAATATGGGCAGAATCCTGAAAGTTTTTTATAAATCTAAATCCTCTCCCTCAGAAGGGAGAGATTGCAGGACATATTGGCCAGGGGCAGTGCAGGGGTTTGTGAGCAAGCTAGTGTCATTGTCCTGAGGCTGAATTCACCAATGAGACTTATCCAGGTCCCTTCTTCCACCCAGTGTCCTGTATGAGTGTATTTGGGGGAGATGCGGGGAGAAATAAATGNATTTGTACTATGGTTTGTAAAGGACTTAAAAGGACAGACAGAGTGGAATAAATAAGAAGGCTTGCCTGTATCTCCAAATGTGTAAAAGTTGAGTGGGCTTGGGCATTGAGAATGGACAAAGTCAGTTCTCCTTTTCCTGTAAAGTTATAATGACAGAATATGGGCAGAATCCTGAAAGTTTTTTATAAATCTAAATCCTCTCCCTCAGAAGGGAGAGATTGCAGGACATATTGGCCAGGGGCAGTGCAGGGGTTTGTGAGCAAGCTAGTGTCATTGTCCTGAGGCTGAATTCACCAATGAGACTTATCCAGGTCCCTTCTTCCACCCAGTGTCCTGTATGAGTGTATTTGGGGGAGATGCGGGGAGAAATAAATGCTTCCAGTAGGAGATGTATAAGACCTGGACAATCTATCAGTTGGAAAATCATTCCCTGAACAGTCTAGATAAAATTTCATGATGATCTTATTAGGTCACATGTACATACATATTAAATGGTTTAGAAACAAATATCATTGATGGTGTAGTTATGGTATAACAAGAGTATTACCAAAATATGGATCAAAGAGAAATTGCAACTGACTCTTAATGAAATACAACTTCCCAAAGTCAGGATGTATTAAATCTGACCCCAAACACTGGTGCCATGAGCTGTAATAGACAACCCTCTGACTCAGAGGGACCCCAGGTGCATTTTGAAGAGTAAGTGGCTGGTAAAACTTCTCGGGCCAATATAATTAGTCAATTTCACTGACTCTTGCACTTTGCCTTACATTTTTGCTTAGTTGACAAGATCGTACTTTTTTTTTTTTTTTAGCTAGTCTTCAGGGCTTATTTATGATCATCTTCAGACTCACGATGAAGTATGACCAGATGGGATGAACAGCCATAAGCCTGCAAGATTTGTGATGCATGTATGCCTGAATCATACACAACAGCCCTTCCTCCCTTCCTCAGTCTGACATGTCTTCCACTGACAGTGTCTTGCATAAAAACTATGCTTAACCCTCTTGCTGCCAAACCCTTTTTCCCAGGTGTCTTACTGTATGTCGTACGTGAATGGTCCTTCCAATGAAAACAGCTGCCCACTTGTTCTGAGAGGGTTTAGAAGAGTGAACATATATATTTAGGTACTTTGAGTTTCTGGTTCCTTCGTAGGATGAAAGTAACAATTTGCATTGACATGCATATTTTAGATGACACTAAAAGCTAAATTCATTCTTCGTTCAATAAATACTTAAAGCGGTAGAGTAATAAACAAGATAGACAAGATAGATACCCTCAAGGAGTTTATATTCTAGTTGTAAAGAAGAAACAGGCAAATGAAAACGTAAACAGAATAGTTACCAATTGTGGTAAATGCTATGAAAGAAATAAAGAGGATTATGCAGAGAAAATTCTTTCGGAGTTCAGAAAAGGCCTCTCTAAAAAGATGATAATAAGGCTATAACTTGCAGGATAAGAAATTCGCCATG
>NW_007734754.1:4380-7647 GCF_000696425.1 Galeopterus variegatus | reverse complement strand
TCTGGTTCCTTCGTAGGATGAAAGTAATCAATTTGCATTGACATGCATATTTTAGATGACACTAAAAGCTAAATTCATTCTTCGTTCAATAAATACTTAAAGCGGTAGAGTAATAAACAAGATAGACAAGATAGATACCCTCAAGGAGTTTATATTCTAGTTGTAAAGAAGAAACAGGCAAATGAAAACGTAAACAGAATAGTTACCAATTGTGGTAAATGCTATGAAAGAAATAAAGAGGATTATGCAGAGAAAATTCTTTCGGAGTTCAGAAAAGGCCTCTCTAAAAAGATGATAATAAGGCTATAACTTGCAGGATAAGAAATTCGCCATGTGCAGGTCTCAGAAATCATAGCAAGTGCAAAGGCGATTTTCCTGGCTGAGCTTAGCTGTTTGACGGACAGGAAAAAAGCTAGCACAGCTGGAGTGCAGTAAACAGTAGGGAGAGCAGCAAGACATGAGGTCTGAGAGATACAGCCAGGAGCGAGCTCATGCAGGGCCTTGGAGGACAGGATAAAAATTTAGGGGTTTGTTCAAAGGGACTCTTGTTTTTAAGCAGAGGTGTGATATGATCTAAAGACTCTTGCTTTCAGGAATGGGCAGTATTAGCCATTACATAAAACCAATAGAGAGAGTGGTGTCCCTCACTCAATAAGTTGGATGAGAAGCCTACTTTCTCCTGAAAATTTTGTGCAACTAGTGTTTAGCGTCTATTCCATATTTAATGCTGGGGTCATGAACAAAGTGAATAGGTTAGGATGATTAGAATTCAGAAGCTTGCAGGAAGGATCCAACAGAGTCAGAATTCAGACCTGTGAGGAGGAGCTCTGACTGCTGGAGGTGCCCCTGGAGCTCTGATCAGACACCCTGCAGAGACAAGATCACACCTCTGAGGGTAGAGGGGTTTGCTGGCCAGATCATGCTGGTCTCCCTGAAGTGGCACAATAATGCTGGTTCTGATGGACAGAAAAATTGCGGGTGAAATTCACCTGCTACTACTGTAACCAACTGATGCAGTAAAAGGTACGAAGGAGGCAACATCTGAGCAACTCCCTGTCTAAGGAATGAGATGGAAGCTGCACACATCACTTCCTTCCACACATACCCTATTGGTCTAACAGGCATAAACAGGTTTGGGAATAAACACAACCAGCTCTTGGTAAGGCAGGCAACTCAACTGGTGGGAGTGGAGGTGCACAGATGTTCGATAGAGAATAACCTACAGGCCTCACTATCCAGCAAGTCTGGGACACTAGTCAGTTTGCTTTACTGAGAACATGGAGCATATCCATTAATCTGGCAGGTTGGCTACATGTGGTACAATTAAGTCTGTTCAGGACACTCTCTAATTTCTAGCGGTGCATAAGCCCTACCACTTCTACCTCCAAAAGCAAGAATTCTGTTATATGGGCCAAAGATAAAATGTAGCCTGAGAAGAGGTACAAAGTTAGTGTGAGACATTAAGAACCATAAATGGAATTTATCAAGAGTAGAGCTCTTCTTAATTATGTTCTCTCTCCCCAACCTGGCTCGGTCTGGCAGGACCAGGGCATGGGGACATGAGAAACGTGTCCTAGTAAAGCTCAGCTTCAGGCCTTAGGAGGAAAGGGTCTTCTCCTCCACAGTCCAAGTGCTGATCTCAAGGGCAAGGATCAGATATGGTCCTTGGACAGAAAGCCTAAGCAGCAGAACATCAGCCTTGCTCTTGTTGGGTCTTAGACTGAAGGAAGCAACGGGAGCTTGACACTCACAAAGGACTTCTCAGTTTACCAAAGTCTGAATCCAGATATGAATTCAGGAGCTGAGCTCTAGCTTACAGGAGAACATGCTTTTTTTTCCTGGAGTGTTCTCATAGCAGCAATGCTTTTGTTCGCATCAGTTTAGCTCAGCTGGAACTAGGTTTCCTGGAATTCCCATCCACTTCTGAGTAGGGTTGGCCCCAGGAGAAATTGCTGATGATTTGGAAAGCAGAGGTCAAGGGGCAGCTAGTGCACTCTGAGGTCTGAGTCGGGCCAAGGCACCTGCAGCTCACACACATGACCACTGACCTCCTGGCCTGCCCTCCTGCTGAGTCTCCTACCTCACCTTCTTCACATCCTGTGCAGGTGTGTATGCAGCTCTGTAGCACAGGATGTCCACTCCTTCTTCTTCTCACCAGAACTCCACGTTGTCTAGCTCTTGGGCTCCAGGATTCACACTAGCAGTCCCCAGCTCACAGACCTTTGGCATGGGCTGAGAATTACACCATCAGCTTCCTTGGTTCCGAGTCCTTTGAACATGGACTGAGCCACACTATGAGCTTTCCTGGTTCTCCAGCTTGCAGACAGCCTATCGTGAGACTCCTCAGCCTCCATAATCAAGTGAGCCAATTCTCCCAGTAAATCCCTTTTTATGTGTCTCTGTATATGTCCTATTGGTTCTGTCTCTCTGGAGAACCCTGACTAAAACATTTCTTTTTTATTATACCACAATATGTCACAATAATAGATAAGCAGAAAGATACAAACACACACATATATACACATATATCCTACAGGAATCTGACATACTTTGCAGCAAGCCAAAGATCTGGGTTTGAATATCACCATTGTCTCTCTTTCTATCACAAATAACTAACCATACTGTTCACTCGGCAATATTTTGGGAACCTGGACTGGACATAAACACTGTATTTGGTGTTATTTTAAGACTAAGTCATTCCTGTTATTTATTTTTATAATTTTATAGTAGTTCTCCTTTGGGACTAAACTGCTACATTTTTAACTGCAAAATGATAAAATATTTATTGGAGAAATACATGAGATGAATATTGGATCACTTCTGAATCTTGGCACCCAAGAGGAAAATGATTGTTTTTGTCTGCTCTAATGCCTCAAAAATAGACAAACTTTAATGTGGCTGCGAGGGACTGATATTATAAGCACTTGAGAAATAAATTAAAGGACTGCTATGGGTTATTCCCTGTATTCTCATAAGACTACTTCTAGTTTCTAGACATGGTATAATCAGTGTAATCAATACCCCTTATATAATGATGTTACCAGTAGGTTTCCCCTTGTATTTCAAACGAACAGAAAATTAACTTGAGGACTCATAAGATCATTACTCTTTACCCATGAAATTGTTTGATTTATCTATTTTTCTCCTACTACACTATAAACTTGTTGAGTGTCTGGGCTGCCTCTTATTCATTTCTGTATTCACAACAGTTATCATAGTGCCTGGCACAGGGTAGATGCTCAACAGATGTTTATTATGTTAGCAAAT
>NW_007734754.1:0-3696 GCF_000696425.1 Galeopterus variegatus | reverse complement strand
CTGGTGAGCACACAGAGCAAGAGCTGGCAAAAGCCACTGCTGTGCCCTTCATATGAAGTTGCTTATAATCAGGGGAGAAGAGGACCTTGGTAGCTCCCTAGCAAGACCACTGACTAGGGTCCTGTGGACCCACATAGGAGCAGGGAGCCACAACAACTGAAAAAAGGAGCCACTCAGAGGCAGGCACACGCCCTGTCCCATGGGAAGTTGGAGTGCAGGCGGTGGGGGAGACGGGCCACTAGGGGAACACTGGGGCACAGAATGGACAGATGATCTGCCCCCAGTCAGCACAGGCCCAGTCGGAGGAGACTGGCCAGGAATGTAGAACTGCAGGGGGTGCAGTTTGCTGAAAAGTCTCAGGCCCAGACCAGAGTTTCCACACAATCCAGGTGTAAAAGACCTGATAAGACCCAGAAGTGCTTACATGGTCAACAATTAAAACCTGAGCTGCACAAAAAGCCTTCCCCAGCGAATCAGCACCAAAGAAGCAATTTAGCTCAACCACAGGGCCCAAGTGCTGGTCCCCACAGGAAGCATCCCCCATTTTAGAAGTAACCAAAGGACAACAAATTAGTCCCAGTGCAGAGTTTAAGTGGTAGGGGTAGCTAATAATCCAACACAGAAGTGAAAGAAAACACACAGCACCCACAGATCAGAGACAAAGTTTTGATATTAACCAGTAAAGGTCTAACACCACCAAAGAANACAGGGTAGATGCTCAACAGATGTTTATTATGTTAGCAAATTTTATCAATTTTAAGATGTACACTTTTTCATATTTTAAGATCTCTGAAATTGAGATTCCTCTTTATATTGTTAGTGGCTTAAATCACTGTCGGCCTGGCGTGAGAATCTTTGATTAATACATCCTGGTAAAGTCAAGAAAGCATCGATTTTGCAGTATATTAAATTCGATGATATATGGGTAATTAATAAATTATTAAAAGGTTAACTTCCTGGAGTTGTTTATTATAATATTGACTCAAGCATATTTTATAAGGGGATGTCATGAGTATGACATTAAATATCATTTTGCAATTTTACAGCCTTATAAATTATATGATTTAACTCAAAATCTACTTGTCATCCTTTTTTTAATTATTAGTATCAATAAAAATATACCGCTGCAAATGGAGCTTACGTTTTAACCAAGTTGATTACCTTTATTCTTTAGCCTACCATATAAATGAGAAACAGGCCTTTCTCTTCAGAGATTTTGTTCTTTTCATTCATTTATAATTTACTTAATAGTATTAATACACGTTTCACATTAATTTGTGTTTTGTATTAACCCAAGAATTTACATTGAGTACATATAGCAAGCAACATATCCTGCTAAAAGCCTTGGGGTAAAAGCTATTTTTCTATCCCTGTGACATCTGAGGTCCTTAAGCCACAGGCAAAGTTTCCACTAAGCAAATAGTGAAGGATTTTGCCTAAGTGAAGCAACAGTCACTGCATTATGACCAACACTCTCCAAAGCATTATTAGTAAGCAACCTGCGACTGCTCCTATTCCATTTTTGAATTTCAGTTTACTTAGATGTGTATGGTGCCTTGTTTCTCTAATTCTTCATTTGTAAGCTTGGTTGTTTTAAAAGCTAGGGGAAAAAAGACTTCATTCTAAACTGCACGACCATATTAGTTTGAAAGGATTTGGAAGAAAGAGAAGTAAAGGATTTTTTTAAAACTGTTTTTCTATGTTGTGGATAAAGTATATAGATGAAAGGGAGGGGAAAAGTCTGATTTTAAAGTGACAATCATCTTATTATATCAGATGATCAAAAATGCCACCTTGAATTCCTCACTGGCCCATTTCATCAGCTGCAGATATGACAGGTTTTCATGTGATCCCAGTGGTCTGCAAATTTACATAAAGGCAACTCTTTATGTTATAAATAAAAAATAATATTCAAATATACTCACACTTCTCCAGTTTTTTTAATAAAAAAATTGTTCATTATGTTTTTGTTTGCATGCCAAATATGGGAATATTGGTTATTCTTACATAAGGGCCAACTGGACTTTCACAGGTAGAGTTGACCCTTGAACATCACAAGCTGGAAGAGCATGGATTCACTTATGTGCAGAACCCGCATAAACGGAGGGCCAACTTTTTGTTTTCGTGGGTTCCACAAGACCAACTACTTAAGTACTTAACCACTTAAGTTACTTTACTCAAGTAACAAGTGGGGAAAGTCATACATGGATTTTCAACTGCACAGTAGGTCGGAACCCCCAACCCCTGTGTTATTCAAGGCTCAAGTGTAGTTGATGTTTTCTGTGTGGCCACAATTTGGAGCTAGTCTGAATAACTTCACTCTTTCTGAAAGGAGAGTTGTCCCAAATAGTTCAGGACAGCTTCCCTTCTGAGAAAGTATGTTTGCATAAATTTAAAGAAATGTGTGTTAAAATAATTCTGCACTTTAACATAAATAATATTTCACTGAGGAGGATGTACAGATGGCAAATAAGCACATGCAAGGATGTTCAGCATCATCAGCCACTAAGGAAATGCAAATTAGAACCACAATGAGATATTGCTACTCACCTAGTAGAATGGCTAAGTCAAAAATAGGGATAAACACCAAATGCTGGCAAGGTTGCATGTAAATAAGATTACACATACATTACTGGTGGGAATATAAAATGGGATAGCAACTCTAGAAAATAGTTTGGCAGTTTGTTATAAAACTAAACATACACTTACCATGCTCACCAATGTGATTGTACTCTTGGGCATTTATCCCAGAGAAATGAAAACTTATGTTTACACAAAAACATTTACATTAATGGTTAGAGTTGCTTCATTCCATAAGAGCCAAAAATTGGAAACAACCCAAATGTCCTTCAGCAATTTATTTATTAAACAAATTGTGATACATCCATACCATGGAATGTTACATAGCAATAAAAGGAACAAACTACTGATACATGCAACAATTTGGATATATTACTAGGGAATGATGCTAAGTGTAGAAAAAAGCCAATCTCAAGGTTACATATGGTATTATTCCATTTGTATGACATTCTTGAAATAAAATTAAGAGATGGAGGTAGTGGAGTGTATGGCTATCAAGGGGTAGCATGACAGAATCCTGTGCTGAAAGAACAGTTTTATATCCTAGTTGTGGCAGTAGTTATACAAATCTAAATGTGATAAAATTATACAGAACTACACCCACAGACACACATGATGCATACCTGTAAAAATGGTGAAATATGAATTATCCCGGTTGTGGTTGTTGTATTATACTATAATTGTGCAACATGTTACCAGTGAAGGAAACTAGGTGAAGGGTACATGAATTCCCCTTGTTAATTTTTCTTTTTTGCAATATCCTGTGAGTCTATAATTATTTCAAAATTAAGCTTCTAAAATATTATTCTGCATAGACAAGTGGGACTACATCAAAATAAAAAGCTTCTACACAGAAAAAGAAACAATCAACAGAGTGAAAAGGCAACCTATGGAATGGGAGAAAATATTTGCAAACCAAATATCTGATAAAGGATTAATATCCAAAGTATATAAGGAACTCCTACAACTCAATAGTCAAACAATAAATAGCCTAATTTAAAAATGGACAAAGGATTTGAATAGAAATTTCTCCAAAGAAGACATACAGATGGCCAAGAGATACATGAAAAGATGTTCGACATCTCTAATCAGCAGGGAAATGCAAATTACCAAAGA
>NW_007734753.1:80899-88171 GCF_000696425.1 Galeopterus variegatus | reverse complement strand
AAACATGAAAGGTATAAAAATTCCCCTTTGCTCTATGCTTCGGGATTCACGCCAGAAAGATATCTTAGAACCACAGTGCCTGCGTGTCTAATGAATGAATTAGTCAGAGTTCTCCAGAGAAAAGAACCAATAAAATCTATCTATCTATCCATTCTTTGTATATTAAAACATATAAGGCATACAGTCATGTGTCACTTGATAGAGATAAATCTGAGAAATTCATTGTTAGGTGATTTCATCATGCAAACATCATAGGGTGCACTCACACAGATCTAGATGGCATAGCCTCCCACACACCTAGGCTATATGGTATCGTCATTATAATCTTATGGGACCACTGTT
Source organism: Galeopterus variegatus (assembly GCF_000696425.1). Classification (NCBI taxonomy): domain Eukaryota; kingdom Metazoa; phylum Chordata; class Mammalia; order Dermoptera; family Cynocephalidae; genus Galeopterus; species Galeopterus variegatus. The sequence continues at coordinate 87,829 of NW_007734753.1, read as the reverse complement.
ATATACACGGTCCATCTTTGACCAAAATGTCTATAGGTGATACATGATTGTACGTGTGTGTGTGTGTGCAAATCGATTTTTTTTTAAGGAATGGCTCACACAATTGTGGGGGCTAGTAAATCCAAAATTTGTAGGGCAAACCAGGAGGCTGGAGAAGCAGGCAGAGTTTCTATGTTACAGTCTTGAGGCAGAATTCCTTCTTTCCCAGTAAACCTTAGTTGTTTGCTCTTAAGGCCTTCAACTGATAGGATTAGGATCACACACATTGTCGAGGGTAATCTCCTTTGTTAAAGTGAACTGATGGTAGAAGTTAAACACACCTACAAAACACCTTCCTAGCAACACCTGGGTTAGTGTTTGATTAGATAACCGGGTACTGTAGACTAGCTAAGTTGACATCTAAAATTAACCTTCACACGGAGTAAACCACATTACAGTACTAGTTAACTGTACTGCTTATATTGGTGGTGTTATATTATTTACCAGTGGGAATGCAAGTATTCCCGGGAATTTCTATCAGTCCTTGATACACAGCTAAATGTAAGTCCTGGAAATACACCAAATGTGTCGAATCTCTGGGCAGGGAAAGGGATGTGGAGAACAGAGATGAAAGGGAATAAATAAGTAAGTAAATAAATAAAACAAGTGCAGGGCTTTGCATGGGTAGCAATGATACAGTGCCAAGAAGTGTTAGGAGTGTTATTAACTCAAACTCTCCTGCTTAATGACCCAAGAGGAAACTTTAAAAAATTGCCTAAAATAGCCAAAACCTATAAAAAACAAAACAAAACAAAACAAAACACTAATGTTTATCAATAGGTGACTGGATAAACAAATTGTGGTTTCCATATAGTGGAATGAGACCCCAAATAAAAAGCTGCTGATTCACGCATCATGAGGAATCTAAAAAAATAAAATTACCCTTATTAAAAGCCAGACACAAGAGTGGAAGTGCACATGATCCCAATTAGATGAAATTCTGGAGAGGGAAATCTAACCCATGCTGATCTAAAGCAGCACCATGGGAGCCTGGCTGCAGGTGGTGATGGCATGTGGCACTGTGACATCTGAGTGACAAAAATGGTTTGTATCTTGACTGGGGTGGCTGCGACACAGGTGTATATTCCCAAAGTCATCACAGCCAGGTGAGAAACACTCCCCACACCGTCACCTACTCTAATCCAGTGGACGGATCCTGAAATGCTCAGACACGGTACCACCTCTCATTTTTTCACATTGATCACTGATTTAATGATACTTTAAAAAGTTAATTATATTTAGTAATGCAATGATGAAGCCAGAATATTTCCTTAATGTTTCAGAAGATCCCGGGAGTAGCGTGGAAATGTGTGTTTGCATGTTGGGGGAGGATGTGCCAAGTAAGCAGCATCTTCCAGGAAACTCCTAACTTGGGATTGTTTGTATCAGATTACGTGGACATGGAAATAAGTCTATTCCTTTTACTATCTTGAAATCTTTAATATTTGAAGACAGCTATTATATATCCTTTCTTTGCTTCTTAAAGCTGATTATCTCCAGGTAGTTACTTTAGCCTTTCCCAATAAACAACAACTTTTTGTCCCTCCAGCACCAGCATCCTGGTCACTCACACCTGGACTTACACAAGTTTGCCAATGTCACTCTAAAAGTGTGCCGACAGGTCCCAGCACGGTTGTGCGTGGAACAGCCAAAGTGGAACACGTCAGGGTCCACGCCTCCTTTTCTTCTTGAACCTCTTTCAATGTGGCCCGATAGCGTATCTGACTGGGTTGGGTCAGTGGATTATGCTACAGACTCCTTTGAAATTTTAAAGTTTTTAAATTCTAAATTTTTAAAATTGTAAACTGCTATTAAGTAGTGCTATTCTGGTGTAGAATTCAAATGTCACATAATATGACATTTATTAAGTTTAATTGCTTTGGATTTAGACCATCATTTCACATTTCTGAGGTTTTGGGGTTTTGTTTTGTTTTTTTAATCCAACCTACACCTTCACTATCTATCGAGACTTCTCTTTTGAATGAATGTGACAAGCAGACCGTTTTCTTTCAAGACTTGTGTCTAAGGCTGTATTGGTGGCTCTGTGGCCTTCCACTTTTAGGCGTGGTGGTGTCACTCCGTCCATCAGTTACTGAACCTGATGTGAACTCGCCCAGTCCTGCAATCATCCACCTACAGAGAAGTGGTTTCCATCCATAAACAAGGACTATAAACGAAAACATATCAAATGTACTAAGAAGTGAATTGCATGATTGTTAATGTGGTTTTTATTATACCTTAATGTAGTTTCTCTTTCTATAGGAGCAAATGTCTGAAATGTTAATGCAAACTAGCGAGGAAATGCGAGTCAGTGTATGAACCTTCGCTGACAGACACTTTTTCTGGCACGGCCATATGAGGATGTGTAGACAAGATCTGGATGAGGAGGAGCTGCTGGAAGCCGCAGGGTTGTTTCTATGGAAAGGCTTAAATGAGTCAGATTTACAGAGCTCACGAGCGGGCAGGAGGAACCAGCAACAGAAGGTAAACTCAGTCATGTTTGAGATGAGTGATGCGGAGGCCTGGTTTACTACTCTGCAAATAAATAAATGTCATCCAGATTAATGCTCAGGATGTGAGGTCGGTCTGGCTGTGACATTTGTCACCCTGCTGATCACCAGGGTTGATTCAGCTGATCTGGTTGGCCAGGCAGGTGTCCCCTTCCTCCTTCACTGCTCCATGCACGTCCCTCCTGAAGCTGAGGCCACGTGGTCAGTCGAACAGGATGACCTTCCCCATAGAGGAACAGACCGTCCCTCGGTCAAGGGTACATGAGCGGTTGCGCTCCCATGTTAGAACCTCCAAACAGGCTCTCAATGCTCTGAGTAGTGTTTGTTCTCCGATTGCTTCTTAAACTAGATATAACCTGGGAATGGATAAATATAAGGATTGAGGTCAGGAGGAAGAAGACAGAGTCTGATCAAAGTCAGAGACTCCGAGGAGATGAAGGTTTGGTGCGAGTGTCCTTGGAGGTGGAGAGGAGGTGGGTCCGAGGGCAAGTTCATAATTAAATAAGGAAGAGAAGACAGAAAAACTAGCCGAGATATTAATTTTACTATCCAAGTTAAAAGATAGGAAATACCTGTAGGATTCCCAGAATAGGGTGAGAGTGGGAGGAGATGAAACTGAGAGCGAGATCGCTCAGTGTTGAGTGTCACTCAGAATGTGGGCAACAGAACTCACAGAGGAGGACTAGCCAGTCCGTGCCTCAACAGGACAGAAAAGCTGAGAACAGAAGAACCCAGAATTCGGCCTGGTCAGCAATGTGGTTTTCCACTCTTCCTTTTCCTTTTTCTATTTTTGGAGCCTTAGGACTCATATCCTGTAATTAAATTAAATTGCCACAAAGGAGAAATTTTAGATTAAAGTAAATGCTAGCAGAAATCAGATTCTTTATTTTTAGGAAACACTTCCTACTTATATCATGAATTGTACTAGTTTTGTTTTTTCCACACAATTATACACTAAAATGTCATGAGTTTTGCTAGTGATCTTTCTATTCGGTTTATTTGCACACTGTAGTGGTGAAGAGGTCGACTGTTTAATACACCCCACCGAGGTAAAGATTGGCCTTCACATGCAAACTGAAAAACAAAAGATAAATTCATAGACTTCAGTATGCCGGTAAAGAGAGATAAGTCAGTTATTACGATGTCTGTAATCAACTGCTTTGTACTGGTTGGCAGCTCTTCTGTGCAAAATCTTCATCCTCCTTTCAGTTAAAAAAAACATAAAATCATAACAGAGTGGACTCAAACATTTTAAAAAAATAACATAAATATCTTGAAAAATAAATGTGTAACTAAAAGTGTCACTAATTAGAACAGCTCACACTTAATTTCTAAATTTCTCGTTGGTGTAGTCATAGGTTGAGAACGCATGATCAAAGAGTCTATAAAGGCCACGAATTTCCTTGTTAAAAAAATTATAGAAAATGGATCTGAATGCTGAGAAGCGAGTTAACTGATCACCCTGGATGTGAAAGATATAAGCATGTGGGAGGTGGGCTGGGTGGGTGCCCCCCCAGGCTGGGCTCTGCAGATTGACGTCAGTCTCCATCAGCCTCCCCCAGATACCACAGACCAGCTGGGCCAGCCAACTGTGCAGGCTGTGGAATCAGTGTTGGAATATCTGGATACGGCCATGCAGAGTGAACAGGCTCTTAGAATCACAGGCTGTTTTCAGTGCTACCAGAAGCCTTGGAGATTAAACTCCTATGAGAAAAGATATTCTGCTGAATTCATTTTTTTAAAGTTATATAAATCAGAGAAATTCCTAATTTTAAAGCAGGTTTGAATCTTGTAATAAGATCAATGAGTCAACAGTTTTTGAAAACAAATTATTTTGTAAGTTCATATTTTAGGGCTCAGGAGTGTGACATTTCAGCATGTGAATGAGAACCAGGAGATTTTTTTAAATTGGGAGTAACATTTGGAGAAAAGGGAACTCATAGCCCAAACTCCCAGCGTCTCTAAGTCAGTGTCTGTTAGATTTAATAAATAATTACTGGGCATTTACCAGGGGCCAGGCCATGTTCTAGGCACCAGAAGAAAATCAGTGCCACAAAACAAAAAGAACTCCCTGCCCTCCTAGGACTGACTGCTCAGTAGAGGAGACAAAATAAAAATAGATATAAATAAGTAAATTGTTTAGTATAAGATGGAAATACTATGAAAAGTAGAGCAGAGTAAGGGGATTTGGAGGAGGTGTTGGTGAATGGTGGGGGCAGGTGGCAACTTTAACAGAATGGCATGGAGGACAGGTCTTGCTGAGAGATAGTTATTTGGGCAATGACTTGAAGAACGGGAAGGAAGGAGTGAGTGACACAGATGCCAGGGGGAGGGATATTCCAGGCAAAGAGAGCTGCAAAGGCCCTGCAGTTGAAATGCACTCTTGTGTATATAGAACAAGAGTGGAGAGGCTGGCCAGGGGCCGAGATGTCGGCAGATGTGATCAGGGTGGGTGCTAGGAAGACCCATCAGGACTTATGAGCCACTGAAAGGCCTTAGCCTTTTACTCTGAATAAAATGCAGCACGATTAGAGGGTTTTGAGCAGAGGTGTCACAGTGATGTGACCTGATTTATATTCTTAAAGGGTCATTTTGTTGGGAGTCTGGAGACTCATGCCAGGGCCACAGCAGTGGAGGGGAAAGATGCTCAGATTCATTGTGGATTCATTGCATCTTCAAGGTGGCTCCCCCTGGATGAGGTAGAGGAATGAATGTGGGGTGCGAGAGAAGGCAATGGGTGAAGTGTAACTGCACGTCCTGGCCTGAGCTACTGGAGAGGAGGCTTTTCTGTCATCAGAGATGGGGAGTGGAGTGTCATTCTGTCACCTACCATGGGTCAAGCACAGTGCCAGGTGCTAACTCTCTAAGCATGAGCTAGGTCAGTATTTTTCCATCTCTAGGTCATGAGCAATTATGTTGTTAGAATCCAGTGATTCTCAACTAGAATTTTTAGAAAATCAAATGAAATATTGTGGATACTTTGGTGCTCCGTTAATGCACCTAAAGAGTGTGGGAATACCAGCTGCCATCTGCTTATGGCTGCAGCCCTCACTGGGTAACATCTGTGACCACAGGGAACTACCTTGCCTCAGGCAGAGTGCAGCCAATGCCTGGCTGATGTGGCACAAAGGACTAACTTCCTGGATTTATTTTGGTAAGCATCGGAAGGATCATCTAGTTCTGTGCTCCCCAGAGCATGAGCTGAGGCCTCAGTGAAGGAGAGCTCTTTACTCCTTTTCTGGAAGATAGACAAATATCAAGAGTCAAATCCTGGGCCGGCCCAGTGGTGCAATGGATAGTGCGCCGCTTGGGAAGTGCGGCTGCGCTCCCGCCGAGGGTTCGGATCCCACATACAGACCGGTTCCCGCTCACTGGCTGAGCGAGGCGCGGGAGCAACGCCGAGGGTTGCAATCCCGTTGCCGGTCCCGGTCCGGTACGGGCGCGACACTGAGGGTTGCGATCNAAAAAAAAAAAAAAAAAAAAAAAAAAAAAAAAAAAAAGAGTCAAATCCTAGTGAAGTCCAACTGCGGATATGTCGAGCTTGCCAGGAGAATAGAGGGGTGACGTGTGGATGATGAGGAGCAGCAGTACATAGAAAATATCTACTGGCAGTATCCTGAGGCCTGTGCAAAGCAGGAGAGGTCTGAGACTTCACACGTGGCTCCCTAGGTCTTTTATTTCTGCAGGAGACACGTGGCCCTGGCTCAGAGTAGTAGAGAGGTCTCTGAGCAAGATGCAGCTTACCTCGCAGCAGGAGACACTGCAGGTTATGCAACACCTCCATTTTATACCCAGATAGTTGCACGGTCTCTAGGACATTTTCCAGGGAACTATGCACCATAAGTCCATGGATTCTGTTTGTTTACCACAGGTTCACATTCAGCCAAAAACATTCGATAGAAAAGAACTCTTCTAAAAAATACAATTTGTCAGGAAGACACATCAGTATGTTCAAAAAGAGATCAAAGCGAGTCACCTACTTTTTTTTTTTCCCTGAAAGTGTCTCCCTGCTAATCTACTCTCCCAAGAGCTCCTTTCCATGACACAAGATTTAACACCCTGGTGAGAACCTCAGAAGATAGTGCAGACTTAAAGCTAGGCTGATAAGAAACTTTGGAAATAATGGCTTTTTCTATTACGTGAAATAATAATGTCAAAACTTCCATATTAAAAATGGTATATGGGCCGGCCCGGTGGTGCACTACGCTAGTGCGCCGCTTGGGAAGCGCGGAGGCGCTCCCGCCGAGGGTTCGGATCCCACATACAGACCGGGTCCCACTCACTGGTTGAGCGAGGCGCGGGGGCAACACCGAGGGTTGTGATCCCATTGCCGGTCCCGGTCCGGTACGGGGGTGACACTGAGGGTTGTCGGATCCGTTGC
>NW_007734753.1:59159-80046 GCF_000696425.1 Galeopterus variegatus | reverse complement strand
AGGGTTGCGATCCCATTGCCGGTCCCGGTCCGGTACGGGGGTGACACTGAGGGTTGTGATCTGTTGTCGGACACGGAAAAAGACAAAAAAAATAAATAAATAAATAAAAAATAAAATAAAAATAAAAATGGTATGGCGGTTCCTCAGACAATTGCAGATAGATGTACCATATGACCCAGCTATTCCACTGCCAGGTATATACCCAGAGGAATGGAAATCATCAGGTTGAAGGGATACCTGTACTCCCATGTTTATTGCAGTGCTAGGAGTTGGAACCAGCCTAAATGCCCATCATCAGATGAGTGGATAAGGAAAATGTGGTATATCTACATAATGAAATACTACTCAGCTATAAAAAAAAATGAAATACTACCATTCACAGCAACATGGATGGACTTAGAGAAAATTATACTAAGTGAAATAAGCCAGGCACAGAAAGAGAAATACTGCATGTTCTCTTATTTGTGGTAGCTAATAAAAATAAATAAGTAAATTTACAAATGAATGGGGGTGGGGGAGAGAAGACACAACAATCACAACAATTCCTTGATATTGTTAAGACAAGTGAACAGATATGGTGTTGATGGGGGGAGGGGGAAGACGGCGGGAGGAAAAGGAGGAAATGGTAAAGGGACAGGAAAATCAACTATATTGTATATTGATAAATTAAAATATTAGAAGAAAGAAAAACTTCCATAGTAGATGGTGGAGGAAGGGATCTTAGAAAAGTGGTCATGAGTGAATATGCAACCTAAGTCCAGAAAACCCACAAGCTGACAAAGTTTTGTGGAATGCCCAGAGGACACTCCATTCACTGTATTAACACAGAATGTGCTGCGAACTTCCACTTCTAACCCAGATAAGGTAACAGCACTGGATTTACCCTTTCATCTTAAAAAACTATAAGAACAGATAAAACATATAAAACAATGGTTTACAGACATTGAAACACAGGCAGTGCAAAAAAAATGAGATCCTTGGAAGAAAAGAAACCAATGAGGTGAGCTCTGTGATTGTCTCAGCATAATACCCGGAGGCAGTTTCCAGGCTGCAGGGCAAGAAGGCAAAGCCAATCAGAGCCTGGCAGTCCTATAAACTTTTGGAGACATATATTGGGCTTCATGGAGGTCAACGAGGCTAGAATTTGCATGTGGCAAATTAAAGAGATGATGAAACTACCGAGAGAGAGAGAGAGAGAGAGAGAGAGAGAGAGAGAGAAAGTACCAGAGGCCTGCAGAGGGAGCCTCCTGAGTCTGAGTGAGTACTGATCTGTACATACATGAGAGTCAATTGCCTATGGCTAAGATAAGAAAAAAGGCCAAAAAAAGAAGGAGATAGTACAATTCTTGCAGCTGACACAGGGCTGGGGATAGTTTATGTACCCACTGACAAGAGTGAAAGACCTTGTAGTACATGAGCCATCAGATAGATCTTCCTAAGGGCATCACTTTAGTAGTGGAGCTACAGCAGCCCTAAAGACTGCTCTGGACTTGCACTAACACAGCTTTAAAGAAAGCCTCAAAATGATGCAACTGATTATAATTCCATGAGTGAAAAAAATTCAACAGTTTTTTAAGAATATGATACAATTCAGAAAGCATCATTGTAAAATTTCTGATGTCCTGGAAGGCAAAAAACAAGAACATATGAGTCATTACTAGAGATAAATCAATCATTAGAAACAAAACTACAGGGCCGGCCCGGTGGCGCACTGGATAAGTGCGCCGCTTGGGAAGTGCGGCGGCGCTCCCACCCGAGGGTTCGGATCCCACTAGAAGATATAAAAAAGATCAAAATTGAACTTCCAGAGATGAAAAATGCAATATCTGAAATTAACTATTACTAGATGGGATTAACAGCAGATTAGATCCTGTTGGTTAAAAGAAAAAAAGAAAGCAGTGAAATTTAGGACATAGCAATAAAACTATCTCAAATGAAGCACACAGAATTAAAAAGCTGAGAAATAATGGTCAGACCATCACTGGCCTGTGAAAAATATCAAGCAATCTAATGTGCAAGTAACTGGATTTCCAGAACATGGGGGAGGAGCAAAAAAAGTATTTGAAGGAATAATGACAAAACAATTTACAAATTTAATAAAAACTGTAAACCCACAGATTTCAGAAATTTAATAAACTCCAAAAAGGCATAACAAAAGAAGGAAGGAAGGAAGGAAAGAAAGAAAGAAAGAAGGTAAGAAAGAAAGAGCAAAGCAAAACAAAGCTATGTGAAGGTACATCATCATTAAAATACTCAATATCAGTGATAAAGAGAAAACTTTAACAGTTGCCAGAGAAAAATGACACATTGCGTACAGAGGAACAATACTAAGAATGACGTCAGACTTGTCATCAGAAAGTATGCAATCCAGAAAACAATGGGAGGCACATTAAAAATAATTAGAAAAAAATTATTTCCTAGAAGTATTCAAAAAATGAAAGTAATTTTTCAAAAATTAAATCTAAATAAAGACTTTCTTCATAGAAACAGACTTGAGAGAATTCATTATCAGCAGACAAGCAATTCAAGAAATGATAAAGGAAAATTTCTGGGCAAAAGAAAAATATCACCAGATAGAAATGAGACCTAATCAAGGGAAAAAAGAGTATCCAAAATGGCAAATATGTCAACGTATATGAGATTTTTCCTCATTTTTTTCTTTAAAATATATTTGATAGCTTAAAGCAAAAATAAGAATAATACATTGAATGATTTATAACATATGTAGAAATATAATGTATAAAAACAATAACTCCCAAAATAAAAGGGGTTAATGCAAATAGACTGTAAGGCAGGATAATATTATTTTAAGGTACATGGTGATAAATTCAATATGCATATTGTAAGCCCTAAAGCAACCACTAAAAAATAACACAGAAAAGCACAGCTAAAAAACCAATAGTGGAAGTAAAATGGAATTATTAGGAAAACGAATTTAATTCAAAAGGAACATAGAAGAGATAGGACAAATAGAAAAGTGGTAATTTTTAATTTATTCATATTAACGATTACATAAAATATTAATGGTCTAGACACTATAATTAGATGTCAGAGATTGTCAGATTGGATATAAAAGCAGGATACAATTATATGCTGTCTACAAGAAATCCACTTTGGATATGAAATTTCACGTTAAAAGGGAAAGGATGGAAAATGGCATCTCATAAAAACACTAATCAAAAGAAATCTAGAATGGCTATTTAATAGCAGTCAAAGTAAATGTCAGGATAAAGGTATTATCAGAGATCAAAAGGGACATTTCATAATGAGGAAAGGGACAATCCATCCAGAGAACACGATGGTCTGAAATATGTAACAGAGGTAAGAATGACAGACATACAAAATACATGAAACAAAAACTGAGAGAACTGGAAGGAGAAAAACCCCAAACCTGCAGTTATAGTGGGAAACTTTAACATTCCTTCCTCAGTAATTATTGCAATAAGTACACAAAACATGAGTAGAGATATAGAAGACTTGAGTACATTGCTGTATTAGTTTTCTATGGCTGTGATCACATATTACCACAAACTTGGTGGTTTAAAACAAAACAAGTTACATCTGTCAATCAAACTGTAACAAATAGATTTGTCAATCAATTGTACCACTCCGATGGGGGATGCTGACAATGCGGGAGGCTGTGCGTGTGTGCAAGCAGGGGACATATGGAGATCCTCTGTACCTTCCTTTCACTTTTGCTGTGAACCTAAAAGTACTCTAAAAAAATAGTCTTTAAAAACATTAATTGGCCAAGAGGTGGAGAGAGGGCTAGTGGTCTGCAGGTGTTAGGGATGGTAGGGGATGAGGGAGACTGGGGAGAAGGGGATGGGTGAGACGATGAGGGGTACCACAAGGATCTTTGTGGTGATAGAATAGCTCTGTGTCTTGATTGTGGTGGAGGTTACAGGAATCAAATAGACGAGAGATAGAACTTTACACACACATTGTACCGATGTCACCTTCCTGGTTTTGACATTGTACTGTAATTGTATAAGATATAACCAGTTGGGGGAGCTGGGGAAGTGGGTGCATGTGCCCTCTCTGTACTATCTCTGCAATTTTTCTGTGAATGTATAATTATTTCCAAACAGAACGTTTTACAAAAATTATTCTGTTACAGTTCTGGACGTCAGAATTCTGAAGTGGGTTTCACTGGGCTGAGTGGTCACATGTCAGTTGCCTTTTCTACTCCTAAAGCCACAGCCTTTGCACTCCTGGGCTCAGACCCCTTCCTCCACCTCAAGTCCAGCAAGGCGTCATCTTCAAATCTCTCCCTGCTTCTGTCTTCATGGCACCTTTTCTTCTTTGGTTTTCAAGCCTCTCTCTCTTTCTGTCTCTGTCTTTTTTTTTTTTGCTTATTAAAATTATTTTTTACTATAATATTTTTTATTTTAATCAGTTTTATTGAGAAATACTTTACGTAAAATTTGCTCATTTAAAATGTACAATTCAGTGGTTTTTAGTATGTTCTCAGAGTTGTGTAACCATCACAACTATCTAATTTTAGAACATTTCATTATCCCCAAAGAGAAATCCCTCCCTCTTTCTCCCTCTTATAAGGACTCTTGTGATTACATTTAGGTCACACCCAGATAATCTGAGAGAATCCCTTTATCTCAAGATTCTTAATTTAACCACATCTGCAAACTCCCTGTTACCATATAAGGAAACATTCACAGGTTCCAGGGATAAGGACCTGGATATTGCTAGGGGCCATTGTTCAGCCTCCTACAACTATCATAAACTTGATATAATTTATGTTTCCAGCACACTTCATCCATTACAGCAGAAAACACATTCCCTTCAAGTACAAATAAAATGTTTGTCAAGATAGACCATATTCTGCCCCGTAAAGTGAACCTAAACAGATTTAAGAGGATTGAAAGGATAAAAGCATATTCTTCTTCCACAATAGCATCAAACTGAAACTCAATAACAGAAATATGTATGGAAAAAATCCAAATATTTGGATACATTCTAAATATCCAGGGGTAAAAGAAGAAATCGTAAATAAAATTAGAAAATATTAATTGTGTAAACATTAAAGCACAATATACCAATGTTTGGGCATACACGTGAACAGTGCTTAGTAGCTTTTAGCATTAAATGCTTATATTATAAAAGAAGAAAGTTCTCAAGTCAACCATCTAAGCTTTTACTCTAAGAAATTAGGAAAGAAAAGCAAATTAAACTTAGGCAAGAGGAATGAAAAAATACTAAAGATAAGAGAGTAAATCAGTAAAATAGAAAATAGAAAATCAGTAAAGAAAATCAATGAGATAAGAACTGTCTTGACTGAAAACGTTAATAAAACTAATAAACTATAAGCAGACTGATCAGAGTAAAACAAAGAATCCAAAATTTACCAAAATCATATATGAGAGAGGGCCATCACTACAGATCCTGTAGTCACTGAGAGGATAATAAGAGAATATTATGGATGACTTTATTTCATAGTAACTGATATGTCAACATAGATTAAGTGGATGTGTTCCTTAAACACACGAATTACCAAATTCATTCAAGAAGAAATGGATAATCTGGATAGCACTCTATCCATAAAGTAATTACATTCCTGTTAAAAACATTTCCACAGACAAACCCTTTAGTCCCAGATAACTTCACTGGTGAAATCTATCATCCATTTAAGGAAGAAACAGTACCCATTGCACACAAACCCTTCCAAACATAGAAGATGGAAACTTCCCAACTCAATTTAGGAGCCCATATGACCCTAAAAGCAAAATCAGATCAATATGCCTCATGAGCAAAGATGCAGATATCTCTAACAAAGTATTGGCAAATCAAGTTCTGCCTAATATAAAAAACACAATACATCATAAATAAGTGGGTACAATTTCATGAAGGCAAGGTGGATTTAACACTTGAACACCTGTCAATGTAATTCACCATATCGATAGACTAAAAGGGAATCACCTTATGATTATCTCAATAGATGCAGAGAAGACATTTGACAAAATTCCATATTGATTTTTGATAACTAAAATTCTTGGAAAACTAGGTATATGCATAAATCAATTTTAACACAATAAAGTACATCAATAAAAAACCTACAGCCAATGTTGTATGTAATGATAAAAGACTGGATGCTTTGCCCCTAAGATCTGAAACAGGGCAGGATGCTTGCTTTTACCACTTCAATTCAGTATGGTGTTGGAAGTCCTACACAGTGCTGCAAGGTAAGGAGAAGAAAAAAATAATATAGATTCAGGAGGAAAAATTAAAGCCGACTTTATTCCCACACTACATGTCGGCTACATAGAAAACTTCCCAAGAATCTATGTAAAAGCTACTAGAACTATTAAATGACTGTAGCAAGATTTCAGGTTTACGATCAATATCCAGAAATCACTTATGTTTCCATTATTGTTGCAATGATTGTTTGGAAATTATAATTTAAATAATACCATTTATCAGAGCGTCAAAAACATGCAATCCTTAGAGATAATTTAACAAAATACATCTGAGACCTCTACATAGTAAACTACAAAAAAAGAACATTGTTGAAAAAAATTAAAGATGACCAAATAAACGTAGAGAGATACCATATTCATGGAACAGCGGAATCAATATTAGCATGATGTTTCCTTTCCCTAAACTGACCTCTGTTTTCAATACAATCCCAATCAAAATCCCAGCAGGCATTTGTATAAAAATCGACAAGCTGATTTTAAACTGTATTTGCAAATGCAAAGGACCTAGAACATCTGAGACTGTTTTGAAAAGCTATAATAAAGTTGAAGGACTTTCACTACCTGATTTCAAGGTTATTATAAACAAAATGTGGCATATGCATGCGATAGAATGCTATTTAGGCGGAAAAACAAACAAATCACTGTTACATGCAACAACATGGCTGAATCTCAGCAGACTCCACTGTGATGAAATTCTAGAAAAAACTAAACTAGTGATAGGGATCCGATCAGTGGTTGCCAGGGCCCAGATTTGAGGGCGTGGGTGGAATGCAAACTGGTTGGAGAGAACTTCTTAAGGTAATAAAAATTCTATATCGTGATAAAACTCAATGAACGCTACACCTAACAGCTGCTGAACTTATTGTATGTTAATGACACCTCAATGAAGTTGATTTTTAAAAGCACGGGAGGCAATGGTGAGAAAAGCACCTGTATAATTCAGAGTCTCTACCTTAATCAAAGACCATCACGTGGAGCTGTGTGCCCAGTGGTACGACATGTGGGTCAGTCTGGGAAACAAGGGGTGGAAGAGGGAGTGGTCCTGTCCACCATCACCCCAGTGATCCTGACGAATTACTCAACCACCCAGTGAAATGGGTGCTTGCGACCGTAGGTTCTGCAATTGGAGGGTGGGTCCCTGGTTCCTGGGATTCCATCTGGGGACACAATAAGAGTTCCATTAAAAGTCAAGCTATGGTTGTCACCCAGTTACTTCAGGATCCTTGTGCCAGGAGACTGGCAGGCAAGGACAAGAATCATGTTGCCATGGGCAATGGACTGATTTTCAGGAAGAGCAGGGCTGTTGCTTCCCAGTGGCCAAGGAAAGAACATGTTTGTTGTTCAGATGATCCACTGGTGAACCTATGCTCAGTTTTTAAATTAAAAAAAAATTAATGACCTCAAACTTACAGAAAAGTTGCAACTCAGAAGATACAATTTTTTTTTTTTCACTTGAATCTCTGGAGAGTAATTTGCCAAGTGAATGTTATGTCATCCACTAATACTTTACTATGAATTTCCTAAATATAAGGATATTCTCCTGCATAACCACAAAACAACCATTAACACCAGGAAGTGAACGATGATACTGTTGCCTCATCTGCAGGCCCTATTCAGGTTCTACCAGTGGAAGATACACAGCTGTGTCAACATTGCGGGTGACAGGGCCAGCCCTCAGTGAGGTGGCATCTTAGGCTCCCCAGAGGTGAACGTTTTTGCTCTTGTTACATGCATAGTGTTCACATTTCTTAAAGACACGCAGCAGTTAAAACCATCAATGTTTGGAACAGCAAGTGACCATCCCCAAGGCTCCTCCCTCCCCTGTGTCATTACATCAGAGGGTTTTGTGAGATAATAAAAGATGAAATTTGTACCTGGTAGGGGTTTGTCTCTTTTTTCTTTACATGTCTGGGCTCCACACTGGCATCAAAAGTCAAAGACAACGTCTGGAGAATGATTGATTGCCCTGAGGCCAGAGGTTAGGGGCTTTTCATAGAACATTGCAAACATGGGTTTTCTTACCCCTCAGAGAGATTTTGGTACTTATTTTGAGTGATTTCTAATTTTATATTAAAAAACTCAAAATTTAAGAATGCATCATGTCATGAAATAATCAATGGTCAATAATCTAAGTCTTTAGTACATAATTATACATGATTATAATTATACATGTTTACTCTGGCTTTGTAAAGATGACAAGTTTAACTGATTCTAGTTAAAATCATTTGTAAAAGAAATAGATGAACATGAAATCTTGAACACATAAAAAAGTTCTTTTTGCCCCCAAGGTTTTGTGTATTCTGAATTCCCCGAGATACTGTTTCTCCTGTTCGTCACCTGGCTAACTCCTAGCCAGAGAAAATCTCCTTTTCAAAGAACTTAAATAACCCCACATCCAATTTAGGTTCTCTTATCATATTCTGTATTTTTTCTCTTAATTTAATGAACTGGTAATTATAGATGTGGTTTCACAGTTATGTGTTAATGTCTGTCTCCACTAGAGTGTGATCACCAAGAGGACAGGGACTGCTATAGTAGAGGACAAGGACCGCTATAGCAGACGACAATTCATCATTGTGTTTGCATCACCTTGAACACTTCCTGGCACAGAATAATTACTCGACCTCTGTTTTGTTGAGTAAATTAACTGGTAAATAAAAAGGTAGAACACCCTGGTTCCTTTCTGCCTTTGCCCATCATGCAGCATTGCAATGCCAACTTAGTAGCTTTGTGGCTTTGCGTAAATTACATAACCTCTCTGAGCCTACGTTTGCTCATTTGTAAGATGTGAATAATAATAATACCTACCGGTATTGTTTTTTTTTTTTTGGCTGCCCAGTATCTAAATCCTGTAGGAGGGTAATGCCTTGTATTGTGAGGCTTGGTGGAAGGCGACTGACCTCCCAGTAGAGAAGCTGAGGGAGACAAAACCTCTCCTACAACCATGGCTGCTAAGACATGAGCGTATGGCCAAAGCTCAACCAACCAGATGCTCTTACCTAAGACTTGGAATCTTGATGAGTGTTGCAAAGAGGAAAAGAGGGACAGGATGTCATCAGTCGCAGCAGAAGCAGCTCAGCAGGCACAGAGCAGCAGAGGGGTATTCTGACAAGACTGTTCTTGGGGGTGACTGCGAACTGTGCCCTACACCCTGACCTCCTGCAACTTCTGCTCTTTGGTTGCACCGTATCCCTAATCCTCTCATAGATTTCATTAGATACATGATATGCATCCAAAATATTCCATTTCTATACATTAGCTGCTTGGTTCCTGTGATCAGCCACTGAGAACCCTGACCGTATAAAATATTTGTGAGGATTAAACGAGACAATGCATTTCAAGAGCACTGTCACTAGCTGCTTGAGACGTGTTCAGTGAAGGTCAACTTTCGTGTTATGCTCATTTACCCTTTCTAGACATCAAATCAACAAGCAGAAGAATATTGTATATATTGTCTGATTTTCAATTATACAAATGGGATAAAGTGATATGACTGAGACACAACAGACTTAACCAAAATTTAAAGGATTTTGAGATATATTTAATATTTTTTACATTTCAAGCCATTGTTTTATATTTAATGAATTATTTAATTAAGTCTAGAAGAGCATTATCAACATGTTACCTTTTGAAGAATGTAACTAGGAAAATGAGTTAGTGATATGGGGGAAAAAAAGAAACTTGATCCATACCTCACACCATAAACAAAAATGCACTCTAAATGGATTATGAGCCTAAGTTCCAAAAATAAAACTTTATAACTCTGCCACAGTCATTTGCCTGCTTTCTTTCAGATCAATTCCCTCTTCTTTCTCTGTTCTGCTCTGCATCTCAGGGGGCTGACCTTGCAAACCACATTTCCCAGGCTCCCTGGTCTTCTGACCTCCATGAAAGTTGAAACCATGGGAGGTATCAGCAGACACTTGAAGGAAAGAGAAAAGGGGAATCCAGGGTGTTTCTTCTTTCTCTGCTTCTAGCAGCATCTTGCCTGGGGAAGGAGCTGTGTATCTTCCAAGTTGTCAGTTCTATGGTGAGCCCCTCCCTCCATGGTCCCAGCCCCCTGTAGGTGGTCCTGGTTGCTGGGCATTGGTAACATCACACTCTCCCTTGTTCCTTAGGCTGAGGGATGTTAGTGATCTTTGATGTTTCTGATCTCTGGATTGTCTTACCACTCTTACTGTCTTCTCAGCTCTTACAACACCTTTGTAATGAGTTTCCCACTTAAAATGTGAACTACTTATTGAACTACCTACTGAACCACCTCTGTTGAACTACATCTTTTATTTATTTATTTTTCTTTCATTTTTAAAATTTTAATGTTTAAACAGAAAATTATTTTCTCAATATAGAAATGAAAGACAACATCACAAATTAAATTTAAAGTCAATTGATAAGGAACAAATTTAACACTCCAAGTTTGACATCCTTAATGCAAAAAGAACTCTTAAAAATGAATTAGAAAAAACTAAGCAGAAATTTGGTGAAGGACATGAGTGGATAAGTTACATACTCCAAAGAAACACACGTGGCTAATAAGAACATTCTAAGATGTTGTTGTGGGGGTGGGGGACAGGGCTGGCCCTCGTCCCCATCTTAGGACCTCAAGCGACTGGCTCTCTGGCTGGTGTGCCACTCTGTGCTTGCCCCGATCAGGGCTACAACCTCAGGCTAGCTGGACCACTGCTCTTCCCGGGAGGATTGTCAGAGATCTCTGCTTTGACTGGCAATGCCACTGGGAGTAGGGTTTTTGTTCTTTGTTTTGCACTACACTGCAAATCAAATTAGCCCCCTATGGCAGCAAAATTGCTAGTTTCCATGGCTTTCCTCAAACTGGTGGCACTACCTTACCAATGGAGCTGGAGAGGTATGGAACCCCCCTCAGGCAAGAGCCTAACAGACTCTCACCGTTCTTACCTGAAGTTCAGCAGGCTTTCATGAATGATCATGTCTCAATTTGTTGCATGCCTTTGGTCAGTTTCCAGAACCCTGAAATTGTTGTGATTTAATAAATAATTGTCCAGTGTTATTGCTTCTCTTTGGGGAGAGGATTTGCTGAACTTCTCACTCTGCCATCCTGGAAGTCCTGCCCCTTAACTAATTTTCTTAAGGTAGGAGCTTAGATTATTGATGTGAAACATTTCTTTTCTAATATAAGCATTTGATGCTATAAAATTTCCTCTAAGCACTGCTTTAGCTGCATCTCACAAATTTTGATATGCTGTTTTTATTTTTATTGAAATAAAAATATTTTCTAATTTTCCTTTTGGTTTCTTCTTTGAAACATTGCATATTTAGAAGAATATTGTTCAATTTCCAAATATATGGAGGATTTACCATACATATTTCTGTTATTTACTCCTAACAATTTTATTTTGCTCAGAGAATATACTTAGCATGATTTCAATCCTTCTAAATTATGAACACTTGTTTTTCGAACCTGAAGTTCATTAATCTTGGTAAAGTTCCAGGTACACTTGAAATGAATGTGTATTTTGCAGTTGGGGTAGTTTTCTGTAGATGTCAGTGAAGACAAGTTGATGTATAGTGCTTGTTAAGTCCTCTATACCTTTATTAATCTTCTGTGTTCTTTGTCCTACCCATTATTGAGAGAGGTGTGTTGCAAGCTCCAGTTATACTTGTGGATTTGTCTATTTCACCTTTTAGCTTGATCAGTTCTTGCTTCAACTATTTTAAATATCTGTTATTAAATGCATACTAATTTAGCAGTGTTATGTTTTTCTGATAAGTTGACCCTCTTGTCATTACAAAATGTCCCTCTTCATTCTTGATAACATTCTTTGCTCTGAAACTTATTTTGTTTAATGTTAATCTCGCCACTTCAGCATTCTTTTGATTGTTCTCGTAATACATGTTTTTCCAATATTTTACTATTAGCCTCAGAGAGTATAGATGCCTATATCTATGACCTGTCTGTCTGTCTATTATCTTTGCCTTTTGATTGGACTGTTTAGACCAGAGGTCAGCAAACTAGAGCCAAATCCTGCCGCTTGATTTTGTAAACAAATTTTATCGGAACACAGCCTTGTCTGTACATTTGTGAAATATCTATGACTGATATTTTGCTACAGAACCAGAATTATGTAGTTACAGCAGATATTATATTGCATGCAAGTATACAATAGCTACTATCCGGACCTTGACAGAAATCTCTAGTTCAGACTGTTTACATCTACCCTGGTTATCAATATGTTTGTGTTTAAATCTACTATCTTGCTATTTGTTTTTGATTTGTTCCATCTGTTATTTGTCTGTTCTTCTCTTTTCCTATCTTGTACTGACTAATTTTTAATAATTCGATTTTATTGCCACCACTGGCTTATTAGCCATATTTCTTTTGTGTGTATGTCTGGGGTCTAATATACATCTTAAATGTATCAAATCTACCCTCTGATCACACCTTTCTACTTATACTATGATATTGTGTCTACTGGAGGAAACTTGTGATCGTCAACTGTCATTTTCTGCTTCCTTGCCTTTAATGCTCCTGTTCTGATATATTTCACTTTTTCACAAGTTGTTAACCTCTCAATGTATTTTTATTATTTTTGCTTTAAATATAGACTTTAAATTTATTTTTAAAAGGAAAATTATATTTTGTTCAAATTATTAGTTTTCCAGGTTGAAGGGTCTCTAGTCTCTTTCTCCCAGTGTGTTCTTTAACAATAAATGCTGATGACATTTCAAATTCAAAATCTACAAATGAAAATTGAGTGTCTGTAATATCCAGGCACTTTCTGGGTGTTTCCACACGTGACATCACATTCAACCCTCCTGTGAGGATTAGACCATTATTCATATTTTATAAATCAGGAGATCAAGGAGCAAAGCATTAAGCAACATATAACATCAGTCTCACAAGGGCACTGATATTTGAAAACTTACGAAAAAGAAGTCTACTAATCATGATAACTGTCAATTTTAGTGATTCCTAGAGGTTTTCTGTGGAAATTCAACCTTCAATCAAGAAATGTGAAGCATCTGGGATTTTCCCTACTTGTGAGCTCACAAGAAGCCTGCACTGCTCCGTGGATGCTGGTCGGGTTGAAGGACAGTTTGCCATCACGGCATCAGCAGTTGCCAGAAGCTCAGTCCCCCACACCCTAGTTCCCATAAAGCAAAGCACAGAGGATATTTTTAACTTGCAATTATTTGTAATACAGGAAAAGAACCCTAATTCAGGAAATGGAAAACATTTATAATGGGAAAGTGTGCCATTTGCTCTGGAGAGGGACGTTTTCATTACACTGGACAGTAAGCACGCCTGCTCTTTGCCTTAGAGAGAGTTTCTAAACACACTTGACAAATAGTCCAGAACAAAGGCAGTCAGTGCTCATGTGCAAGACACTAAGAAACACAAAAGACCCCATGGAGGATTGTCTCCCAATATCCAGCTCTTAAAAAATTCAAGACAAAATCTCAGGAACTAAGTGTAATTTTATTATTCTAGCTTCAGGGCCCTTTTTAAAAAAAAATGAATCATAATTGATTATATATATTTTGGGGATTCAATGTTGACATTTGTTAATCAAGTCAATGTTTCTAGTATGTATATTGTTACAAATTTTACTTATTCTTTATGCCCCTTGTCCAATCTCTCCCCATCTCCCTCTCCCTGCCCCCTCCCACCACTGATAACCCTAGATTTCTTCTCTCCTTCTGAAAGAATAATGGTTACTCTGTTGATTTGTTGCCTAGATGATCTGTCCAATGTTGAAAGGTGTGTTTAGGCCCCCCAATATTATTGTAGAGCAGATGCTTCTTCTGTCCCTCTGGAATGGGCTTTGTGGAGAAAGACATCCTCTTCTTTTCTTTGGTCTCTGCTGGTGACTCTCCTTGTGTCAGTGCATTCCAGTAGCTGGTGGACCATCTGCATGGTGGTTGTGACTTCCAGCCACTTTCATGGCAGCTGTGCTTACTGAGGTGGCTGTGGTGGGCCACCCACATGGATGTGATGTTTCTGGCCTACTCCTTGGTGCTGGTGGTGTGCCTGGGTGTGGGCAGGGGCCTGGTCCCCAGCTCAATGCCTCAGGTCCTCTGGCAGCCCTGAGGCACTGGTGGTGTGCCTGTGCCAAAAATAATTTTTGTCCTTTGCTTACTTCTAAAATGGGGAACTTCCTGTGGGAACCAGTACTTGAGCTGTGTTATTGAGCTAAATTGCTGCTTTGTTGCTGTTTCCCTAAGGAAGGCTTTTAGTGCAGCTCAGGGTTTAATGATTGACCTTATAGGTACTTCTGCCTTTCCAGAGACCCCGTGCACCTGTGTTGTACAGAAACTCTGACCTGTGCCTGAGTTTTTTCATCAAACTGCACCCCATGCAAAGTATTGCATTCCTGACCAGTCTCCTCTCAGTGGTCCTGTGCTGATTGGGGGGCAGGTTGGCTGTCCTTGTTGTGTCCCATTGTTCTCCCGGTGGGACTTTCTCCCCCACTGACAGTGCTCCAAACACTTCCCATGGGATGGGCCCTGCACCCGCCCCTTGCGATAACTCACTGGCCTCTGAATGGCTACCCTTTTTCAGCTGTTCTGGCTCCTTGCTCTTGTGTGGGTCCACCGGAACCCTATTAGTGGTCTTGCTGTCCTGGGGGCCACCAAGGCCCTCTTCTCCCCTGCTGCCTCCAAGCAAGTCCATCTGAAGGGCACAGCTGCGGATTCTGCCAGCTCCTCTTCCATGTGCTCAGCAGCTTCAGGCTTAAAGCAGCTGCAGACTGAAATGCTCCAAGCAGTTATTTCTTTCTCTCATTCTGGTTTTTCCTATCTTCCTGAACTCCGTAGTTCTCTCCTTCTCTTTCCCTGAGCTCCAGAGGCCCCAGCTTGGCTGATATCACATTTTTATAGTTGTAAATAGATTGGTTTATGGGACAGAGTGATGCTGGGGACTGTCTATTCCACCGTTTTGACTGGAACTCCAGAGCCATTTTATATGTGTAAATGCTGGGTTGTTGCCATATTGTAGGTATCTGTCTTAAGGTTTAAGAGTAGTTAAGGACAGGATCCAGATGGATTGGATATTTTTTTTAATTTCTATTTTGTTACAGTTTCTGATTTCTATAAAACTCTGTCCTTTTTAGTTGAAACTTATTTTGGATTTTCTTTCAATAAGCCACATTTTCACAATAACAGCCTTGTAGGATTTCAGAAGTGGAAAGGGGACTCACGGTTCCTGGGGACCCACCCCTTCAATGGAGGTATAACTTGCTCCAGGGCACAGAGCTGGGAACTATGTAGGTAAGATGCAATCCTAGGCCACTTAACGAGCCAAGTTCTCAGTCCCTGATACTCTGTTGCCTCTTTTATATGTGTCCATGGAAGATCATTTGTTGTTCTCTGAGACCAACATTCACTGTGCTTTTTATTTCTACCAAGGAGCGGTGGAGTGTTATTAACCATCAGATACAGACAGTGAAGACAGCTAAACCACAAATCCTGGATTTTTAAAAAAACCTTAAGCATCCAACTTGGTGTTACATTGATGACATTAGTGAGATAAGTTAAATCTCCACTTCTCTTGTTTCTCAGACATACTTATATCATCCATCTGTGAAAAACAGACCTGCATGTTGAGTTACTGTGCATGAAATAATCAGCATCAAACACAACCATTACAGTCATTCAGAAAACACCCGAAAGCAATACCTGCTCTGCCTTTGCTGGTCTTTCTTCTGAGAATGTCTGGAGAAATCACATACAGTTTAGGGGATATTCAGCACTAAGATAAATAATTCCTATCAGACAAGACATTTCATTTTAGGGTGATAATTGTAAATAAATGTTTTCCGACAGCTCACCCAGTGCTCCGAGGATTTCATTGCACTATGCTTTTTATGGCAAATACAGCAGGCTGAATATAGGAAACATTTTTGTAAGACCTCCTATCGCCCAAGCTCCTCATTTTCTGTTCCCACATGGAAAGACTTCAGAGCAAAGTCATTTGTGAGACTAGACTCACCTCAGTGTGGACATCGGTAAGTGACTGACACCTGACTCTTCTTACCTGCCGTAGTGAATAGAGACCACTTGTGCTGTGTGCCCACTGTCTGCAGACACAGGAGCTCTCTGTCTTTTATTGTGGACAATCTGGAGGGTGTAGAAAAGTGTAAAGTTAAAGGAACACACACACACACATATGCACGCACACAATCTTCCTGCCCCAAAGAAACCACAATGAACACTGAATGTGTGAGAAGAAGTTGTTCCTTCTGGTGAAAAGCATGAGTGGGAAAAAGATGAGGGATTTATTCATGGTCATTTTCTGAACCAGGGCAAGGAATAGAACCAGTCATTTGACTTTCTCATTGAAGCTTGAGTAACTGCATCTGTCTGGGGACATCTGGGGAACAGGCCAGGGGAGCTGTCAGGGGTTTATTTGCATGAGAGGTTGAGGAGTCTCCCCAGTGGGACTGAACTGGTCCAGTCCCAACTAGCCACAGGTGGTGAGGGACAGTCTGAGAACATCACTGCTCCTTAAGTGCCCCTTTACACCCACTGCCCCGCTCCCAGGATCACACCTGCCTACAGTCTGGGGATGATATAAAACCCAAAAACGATGTTTCACTAAAAACCCCATATAAAGTAGGGTTGCAAAGAGCTCTGCTTTGCAAAGTGGGTTGCAAAGGGGTCTCCTCCCAGCTGAAAACCTGGCTCTTGGACTTTGGGGACACTGGCAGTGCAACTGCAGTGTCCAGCGTGAACTGTGGTGTCCAACCTGGGCAGCACCGGCTGAGGCAGCAGCAGGACACACACGTGAGCCTGTGCAAGGCCAAGCAAAATGTCCTTCTCCCCTCCGAAGGTTCCTTGTTAAAGTCACTGGCAATGTAGATTAACATAAAGAAAAGGCATCACAATTTCATTGTTTAAAGGGCTGGGAGGGGACAATGCACGGGGGAATCACGAGAGAGAAACGTCCCAATTTCCTGGTGGGGTACAGATGCTTATACATTCCTCTTCACAGGGGAAGGGGCGATGGGGGTGCAGGACTACATGATTCCCACAGCGGGGGTGTCATGGGTCTGGGGAACATACAGTGGCAAGGGACAAAGTTTATTTGGCCCCCAAAGCAGACAATGACTGGTAAATGATTCTCTTTAAAAAATACTGAATGGAACAGAAATAGAAGACAATGGTCTGTGACAAAAGTCTGCCCAGATGTGTTGACAAATTTCAGACTTTATTCCTGGTATATGAGTTAGGCCAATGAAAACTCAGGAAAAGGACCACAGGTCATTGTCTGCTTCTTCGGTGGGTCTGGCTTCAGGCAGATGAAGGACCAGCTTCATTCATCCTGTGCTTTGGGAGTGACAGAGGATGGACAGGCGGGGATGGGGGGAGGGCAGGGGGCCTTGAGGCTGCTTCTCATTCCAGCATGTCAAAGCGCCATATTTGGGGGTAACATCTTTTTTGCGCCCCAACACTCCCCTCTATGAAACGTTTCTAGAAGTTTCACATATTAAAAGCTGGGTTTGCAGCTGTAAAGAGAAAAATCGAGTTAGTAGTGTCATGGCGAAAGAACTCGTTAACCTAGTCTCGCATTCCCAGGCACAGGTGAACAGCTGTGTATCGTTCTAGAAGGGGGTGTCGTAGGCGGGTTTTCAAAGCTAGGCCTCTATATACGGTAGAGGTAAGTCCATCTTTAATAAGAGACATTTCTATGGAAATGGAAGAAAAACAAAGGCTAATGTCTGCAGCCGTCTTTAAGCACGCCACTGAGTCTGGAGGGCAGCAGGCTGAGAAGACACAGCAATCTGACAGGTCTCCCTGGACTGTATTTTTTATGTACAGAATTTGGCTAAAAATAAGTTGCCACAGTGATTTTTCTTCGAAGTCAAGTTGACTTACTTCAGGCTGTAGGGCCTTAGGAAAAAGGCAGCTTTAATTCCTAGCAATTCCAAATCAGAAGGGTGAGAGAAAAACTGGAAACACTAGCCTGGAGAGCCGCACCCAGATATCGGAGGAAACTAAAAACTCAGGATTCAGTCCAGATAATAAAAACTCAAAAACAAGTGGGCAGGGCCAGTGCCCTGTAGTCTTCTCTTGAAACATAATTTTCTCTCTGTTCCCCCCTTCCTACCAAGGATATTTATGACAAGACTAATTTATTTCCAAAATAAATTTAGTCTCTGGCCTGATTATTTGCATAAAGTGCAGGAAGAATAGTGATTTATTATATAAGGTCTTTTAAAGTTGATTTTGCTGGGACTTAAGAATATCACATTAGACGTTTAAAAACCTCTTGGGGTTTAGGAAGCCAACCGAGGATTTGACTTACTCTCAGATTGCACCTTTATGAATTTGAATTCCTCCCAGGAACCTGTCAGAAAGTGACATCCTTTACTTACTGCAAGGCCAGGAACTTTGCAAAAGAACTTGTAGATGAGGTGCCAGGCCAGCCTTTCTCCAAATCTTTATGAAATCAGCCTCAATTTCTTAAAGCAGACTGGTGATGTTTGAAAATACGACATTCCAATCAAAGCCTTGGTAAAGCAACCAGTGTTTCCAATTTTGTCCTGTTTCAAAAGAAAACAGATTCTTATTGAACTTATGCAAATAATTATATTGTTACAAAATAATAATATTCACATATAGTTTCAAAATCCTGGGGGGATTGAGTAGAGAGAAAAGTAAATGCTTCAATTTTGTTCACAGAAGTATGCTTCATTAAATTGCTGTAAAGCTATATATAACCCAAAAGAGAAAAAAAATTCTTAAAAATCTGGAAAACAAAACATAAAAAAAGCAATATTTTTAAAAAGTCATTTAAAAAAATCATTTTAGTCCTTTATCACTCAGTGCCATGTAATTAATTTTTGTTCTTTGATGTTAGGTTATCAATTCTATAAGTCTGGTTTTTCTACTGGAGTTTTGAAATTTTTACCCAGTCCAATTGAATAATCTCAAAGTCATCAGAAGCCCATATTTATCGAAGCTTTTTCCATCCTTCCCATAAACTTTCTTGAAGAAATAATACTTTAGGATTTCCAAAAGCTTTCAGGAAAACAAAGCATCAAAATAAAGCAATTAACCTTGGACAATCAAAACATAAAATGGCATGGTGAAAGATGAAATTGACAGAAAAATTTGGTTATTTCCAAGGCCTACAACAATTTTTTCCCCATAATAACCATAATTATGAGTGTTAACATATACCAAGACATAGCAGAATTTTATACAATTTTGGAACTCATATAAATAACACAAATTTTTGGAACACGTATTAATAACATTTATACAAATATAAAGTTACATATTTTGAGAAAAAGAATTTAACTCAGTCTTTCTAAGTTATCATAAGACCTAATAAAGACACAGAATCTGTCTCTCACATCCCCTCCCACTTTTTTTGCAGCTTAAAGGTGAACTAAAACCTTTTACTGTGTCATCAGTATTACATGAAAATCTTGTTTAAAAGGAGAAAATCAAATTTTACTTCTGTACCAGTGTAATATTAATACTGAAGCCAATTTTAATAACCCCTTTTAAACAAATCCATTTAATTTTAGTCAGTTTTGACCACATGAGACAAGATTTTTATAAAACTTTTTATAACCTCTTACAAGATTGCTTAATGATATCCATTTAGTTTTGTCTATAACATTTCTTTTTATTTCTTCAACTTGAAACAACCTCTAAAATCTCTCTAAATTAGACAAATTTTTTAGCAAAACTACATCTTTATGTCTTTTTCTCTTTTTCACCAAAACATATTCTACTTCCCTCACATCCTACTTTTTTTATACATTCTGTATACAGATTTGTTTCTCTTATACCTAACAGTTTTAATTACATCTATTAACTATAATTTAAACTCTTAGTAATCCTAACTTCCAGTAAAAAGCATAGGAAGCAATTTTGAACTGTTTAATATCAATATTTGTAGAAGAAAACCATTTTTTTAATTTCTGAAGACTTTTTTTCAATTTTTAAAACAGATCTAAATATATTTGGGTTTTTTTATATCATGCAAAAACAAGATGTGGAAGTATATAAACTTAGACCCATGCCTAATAATTAATGTTTGAGTATTTTAACTCAAAAATGACACAGACATCTTATGGTTACTTATTACTTAATTGAACATGAGCCTAAATTTTAAACTAATTAAAAGATTTTTGAAACTATGGCAAGTTTATTTACAATCATTTGTCTCATTTACATTTAACTAATTCACTCATTTTTAACAATTATATTTGAATTGCTCATAAAAAACAAAGCTATCCATTTCTTTTTTTTTTCTTAAAATGTAAAACCAAGTTAAACCTGTATTAACCAGTATTAACCAGGGTCTTTGAGATATTAGACACAGGTATGCTTTTCAAAGTTCATTTTAGCTGTTCTGGGTCCATGTGGCACCCAGGGTGGCCATGAGAGACTCTATGGATTTACACTAGCTCTTTCATAAAACAGAAGAGAAAGGAACACTTCCTAATTCATTTTATGAGACTAGCATTATCTAATACCAACAGCAGTCTCTGTCTCTTTCTCTTTCACACACACACACACACACACAAACACACACACACACACACACACGATATCAATATATCTTTTGACGATACAGACTACAGATGTAAAAAAACATTAGGCACTTCTGGTTTTTGGTCCAGCATGAAAGAAAAGTAAAAGTCACCACTCCATTGTAACAACAAGTAAAAAACTGA
>NW_007734753.1:51293-58472 GCF_000696425.1 Galeopterus variegatus | reverse complement strand
TGACCTGTAATCGACAAAATGGTGGAGGCTGGATGTGAACAAGTTTGAGAGTTAAAAACTCGGGGGTGAGGGAAGGCCCTCACACTTTTGTGAGTTTTATCCGCAGGGGTTCCACCAGGTCCTCACAGTGAATATTGGGGAAATATTCCCTCATGCTTCTGGCAAGGGAAGGGAAAAGTAACAATTTTGAAATACACCAGAGCTCTCTGTTCTTCTTAATAAGCTCTGCCCATAGGAAAAACTATTAATCCAGAGCCTAACCTACCTGGGAGAAGGGACACACCCAACTCCAGCCCCCTCCAGCCAACGTATCCCATGTAAGGTGAGGGAAACTAGGAAGCACTGGTGAAGTTCACAGCCCAAGGCACAGGCTCACCAGAAGACTGAGAACACTTCCCCTCCCCCACACCTTACCACCACATTATTAGGGCCTATTTGCTGTAGTTTCTTTACCCAGTATATCATGTCCACCTTTCAGCAAAATACTACAAGGCATACTAAAAGGCAAAACACAGTCTGAAGGGACTGAAGAAGTATCTGAACCAAAGTAATATGTGGCAGAAATGTTGGAATTATTAGACAGTAGACCTTCCTTGCAAGAAATATTTTTTTAAAAAGTTCTACAAAGAGAAGGAAAACAATATAGGCCAGAAATTCAGATCTACATAAAGAAGAGAAGAGTATCAGAGGACGGATAAGTGAAAGTGAAGTAAAAAAACTTTGATTTTTCTTATTCTCAATTGATCACACAGTTAACAGTTTATTTGAAACGTTAATAGCAATAATGTTTCTGGTCATATATATATATATATATGCATGTATGCATGTATGTGTGTACAGATTGACTATCCCTTATCCAAAATGCTCAGGGCCACAAGTGTTTCAGACTTTGGGTTTTTCTGGATTTTTGAATATTTGCATTGTACTTACTAGTTGAGTATACCGAAGCCATAAATATGAAATCTGAAACTCTCCAATGAGCATTTCCCTTGAGTTTCATATTAGCACTCAAAAAGTTTTGGATTTTGGAGCATTTTAGATTTTGGATTCCTGAATTATGGATGCTCAACCTGTATATACTTATGTACACTTACATATAAGTGAAATTAATGACAGCAATAATACAAGGGAAGAGAGGGAGGAATTAAGAATATTTTGTTATTATAAGGTGTTCACACTGCCCTTGAAGTAGTGTGGTCTTATTTGAAGGTAAACTTGGATTAGTTGTAAATGTATATTCAAATGCTAGGGCAATCAATTTTGAAGTTTCTTTAAAAAGTATAAATGATATGCTAAGAAAAAAGAGAAAACAGAATCATATAAAATGCTCAATTCAAACCACAAAAACAAACCAAAAAAGTGGAAGACAAAAACGGGAACAAAAAAGGAGAGCTAAAAATAGAAAATAGTAACGAATATGGTAGATACTAATCCAAATATATCAATAATCACTTCCCAAAGTGGATCAAAAATAAGACTTGACTATATGTTAGCTATAAGAAATCCATTTTGAATATAAAGAAACATGTGGATTAAAAGTAAAGGGATGAAGAAACATATGCCATGCTAACATTAATCAAAAGAAAGCAGTATTAACTGTATTAATTTAAGACAGAGCATACTTTGAAGCAAGGAATGTTATCAGGGATAAAGAAGGGTATTATATAATGATAAAGGGTCAATACCCCAATGAAGCATAACAATTTTTAATGTGTGTGTGCTTGGCAACAAATTATCAAATTTAAGTCAAAACAGAACTTCAGGAGAAATAGATAAAAAGAGAAATAGTTGGAGACTTCAACACTTCTCTATCAAAAAATGGACAGATACAGCAAGCACAAAATCAGTAAGGACATATTTTAATTCAACAGCAACATCAATCAGCTGGATATAATTGACATCTATAGATTACTTCATCCGACAACAGCAAATTGCACATTCTTTTCAAGCTCACATGGAACACGAAGATAGACTACATTCTGGGCCATAAAACACACCTTAACAAATTTAAAACAATGAAAATCATGCATGTCTGCTCTCAGACCATGTCTTAGTCTATCTGTGCTGCTATAACAAAATATCTGAGACTAGGTAATTTATAAACAACAGAAATTTATTTCTCACAGTTTTGGAGGCTGGGAAGACTGAGATCAAGGTGATAGCAGATTTGGTATCTCACGAGGGAGGGCTGCTCTCTGCTTCCAAGATTGCACCTTGTTACTTTTCCTCTGAGCTGGGGACAAATGCTGTGTTCACACACGGCAGAAGGTGGAAAGGCAAAGGGGGCAAAAAGGGGCAATCTAACTCCCTCAAGCCCTTTTATAAGGACAACAATCCATCCAAAAGGGTGAAGTCCTCATGGCCTAATCACCTCCTAAAGTCCTCACCTCTTAATACTATCATCACATTGTATCTTAGGATCCAACATGAATTTTGGAGGGACACATTTAGACCTCACAGCAGACCTCAGTGGAATTGAACTAAAAATCGAGAACAGAAAAATAGCTGAAAAATCACCAAATAGTTGGAAAATGGGTCAAAGAAGAAATCTCAAGAGAAATTTTAAAATATTTTGAGGTAAATAAAAACGAATATACAATGTCAAAATTTCAGAGATGAAGTGAAAGTAGTGCTTAGAGATAAATTTATAGCATTGAATGCATACATTAGAAAAGAAAAATGACCCAAAATTAACAATCTAAGTTTTCACCTTAGGAAACTAGAAAAAGAAAAGCAAATTAAATCCAAAGCGAGCAGAAGAAAAGGACTAATACAAAACAGAGCAGAAACCAATGGAATTAAAAACAGAAAATTAATAGAGAAAAATCAACAAAACCAAAAGCTGGTTCTTTGAAAAGATCAATAAATTGGTAAGCCTCTCACCAGGTTAACTAAGGAAAAAAAAACCCAAAAAACTGAAGACACAAATTACTAATATCAGAAAGAAAAGAGGGGACATCACTACAGATCCCATGGATGTTGAAAGGATAATAAAGGAGTATTAGGAATAATTCTATGCCCACAAATTTGATAACCTAGATGAAATGGACTGATTCCTTGATAGACACAATATGCCAAAACTCACACCAGAAGAGACAATCTAAATAGACCTATATCTATTAAGAACATCAAATCGAGGGCCGACCCCGTGGCTCACTTGGGAGAGTGCGGCGCTGGGAGCGCAGCGACGCTCCTGCCGTGGGTTCGGATCCTATATA
This sequence comes from Galeopterus variegatus, assembly GCF_000696425.1. Classification (NCBI taxonomy): domain Eukaryota; kingdom Metazoa; phylum Chordata; class Mammalia; order Dermoptera; family Cynocephalidae; genus Galeopterus; species Galeopterus variegatus. Next base: position 55,254 of record NW_007734753.1, on the reverse strand, counting down.
GGGATGGCTGGTGTGCTCACTGGCTGTGCGCGGTGCAAGCGACACCAAGCCAAGGGTTGCGATCCTCTTACTGGTCACAAAAACAAGAAAAAAAAAAAAAACCCATCAAATCGATAATGAATAACCATTCAAAAATAGAAAGCACCAAGCCCAAGTGGGCTCACTGATGAATTCTGCCAAATATTTAAGAAAGAAATCATACCAATTCTCTACAACCTCTTCCAGAAAACAGAAGCACAGGGACTAGTTCCTAATTTATTCTCTGAGGCCAGTAATACCCTAATACCAAAACCAAACACACTACAAGAAAGAAAACCGCAGATCAATATTGCTGATGAACATAGATGCAAATATTCTCAACAAAATTTAAGCAGATCAGATACATGATAAAAAACTTCCAGCAAACTAGGAATGAATAGAAACTAGAAGCTACCCCACTAAGATCAGAAATGAGGCAAAAATGTCACCTCTTATCATTGGTTTTCAATGTCATACTGGAAGACGTACCTGAACAAGAAAAGGAAATAAAAAGTATACAGATTGGGAAGGAAGAAAGAAAATTCTGTAAATGATATCAAAGAAAAATTAAATAAATTGAGGGAGATTTCATGTTTCTGAATAGAAATAGTCAATATTGTCATAATGTCAGTTCTTCCCAACTTGATCTAGAGTAAACACAATCTCAATAAAAATCCTAGCAATTTATTTGTGGATATCTAAATTTTCTATAGAGATACAAATAATCCAAAACAATCAACTTAATATGAAGGACAGAAAAAGCCCGAACTATTGAAGAAAAAATGGATAATTGGATTTTATCAAAATGTGAAACATTTGCTCATCATATAACACTTAGGAAAAAGAAGATGCAAGCCAAAGATTGGGAAAATGCTTGTAAAACACCAAAGTAATTGTATCCAGATTATAGAAAGAACCCTTAGAACTAAGTAAGATGACAAACAACCCAGTTAAAAAATGGGCAAAGGATTAGAACAGAGCCCACAAAAAAGAAGATACTTGAATGATTAACATGAACGTCAAAAGATGCTCAACATCATTGTGTTCAGAACAATGCAAAGTAAACCTGTAACCAAGGGTCCAGGGTCTCCTAAATGCCCAGGCGCTCACCACAGCTAAAGGTCCACACAGGAAGTGAACCAGTCACACATCACCCTTTGTTCTGGGTTTCTGTTGTCGCAGGAGGTGATGGTAAGTCATCAACCATGAAATACTAGACTGCTCTCGAACTATATACCAGCTGAAACTGAAATATGGGCCCCATACAGGAAGTCGCCTCATTATGATGCTAAAATCTCCACCCAAGGAGGGGCTAAGACTTCCACACCTACCTGCCCCTGTTTTATGTCATAGGTCAGCAACGGCAGGAAGTTTCAATTTGCCACCTGTGGACTATAACATGTACTAGCTGAGAGCTCAAGATTTAGCCCATGTGACAACTTCCTGGGGTCCCACTGTTGTCCAAAGGTCACATTACTTCCTGGGCCCAAATGCAAATTTGGGCTTCAGAACTGACCAGTGAACTATGTCCTGTAGTCAACCAGTCCAAATTGAACAAGCTTGTATCCTTCATTTACATGACAGCACCGAAGTGAGAACTCGGGCGGGAAGTTAGGTGGGAACTTTGGCTCTCTAGGGTGACTCTTTTCCCTTGTTTGGGGAGACAATGTTTTGGGAACTATCCCCAGTGTTCTCCTTATTGCAAATAATAAAGCCTTTCCCCCCATACACTGGTCTTGGTTGCGCTTTCCAAGGGATGGACCCCCATTGTCCAGTAACAAACCTGCAATTAAATAACACTACATACACAATTAAATAGTGAAAATCAAAAAGACTGGCAATACCCAGTATTGGTGAGAATTTTAAACAATTTTAAGCTTCGTACACGGCATGCGAGTATGCAAAATCATACAGCTACTTTGTAAAACAGTTTAGCAGTTTCTTTAAAAGTTTAACATAGACTAACCATATGGCCCAGCAGTTCCACTTCTAGAGGAATAAAAATATCTACAGAAAGACTTGTATGTGTATGTGAATAACAGCATTACATATAAAAGCCAAACAAAAGGAAAGAAGACAAATGTTCATTAGTTATTAAATGGATGAACAGACTGTAGTAAGTCCATTAAATAGAATCTTACTTAGCCAAAAAAAATAGGAAAAAACAAATGACCAATATGCACGACAACATGGATGATCTCAAAAACATCATACTAAGTGAAAGAAGCTACACACAAGATAGTTCCTATATAATTACATGTATATGAAATGTTAAAGTAAAACCACAACAGAAAGAAAAGCAGTGGGGCTGGAGCCTGGCCAGGGATCGACTACAAAGAAGTATCAGGGAACTGCAGGGCTGTGTGCATTTACCAAAAGTCTCTGCACTGTCTACTTAAAATAGGTCAATTTTATGATATATAAATTACCCCTCCATAAAGATATTTTCAAAAAAGCTTCCCATGAAGAAAACTGCAGGCCTAGAAGACTTTACTGGTGAAGACTATCAAATATTTAGGGAAAAATATGAAACCAATATTCCACAGACTTTTCCAAAAAATAGAGCGGACCAACATACACTCATGTGACCCAGCAATTCCACTCCTTAGTATTTCTCCAGGAGAAATGAAAGCACATGTGCAGACAAATGCTCATAGCAGCTTTATTCACAATTAGCCAAAAACTAGAATCTACCCAAGTGTCCATGAATGGGTGATAGAACAAGCAATCTGTGGTCTACATGTACTGTGGAACGCTACTCGGCTTTGCAATAAATGGGGGCAAATTACTTATAAATATAGTACCGTGAATGTCTTAGTTCAAGCTGCATAATAGCAATACCATAGACTGGGAGCTGAAACAACAGCAATTGATTTGTCACAGTTCTGGAGGCTGGAAGTTCAAGATCAAGGTGCTGGCAGATCCAGTGTCTTTTTCTTTGTTGCATCCTGATGTAACCAGCACCCAGGTACGGCCTGTCTTTCTCCAGGAGTAAAGGACTTGAGAGTCCGAGGTGTTGCTGCAAGGTTTGGAAGCTTTATTCAGGAGGCGCAACCTGGGAGACAGGCTGAAGGGTCTCAAAGGCTCAGGAGCCTCAGCAGAGTTTTTAAAGGGAAAAGCGTGGGAAACAGAGGAGGTGATTTCCATCAAAGAGCTGCTACGTGAGGTCTTGCAGACTCCGGGCTTTTGTTATCTCGTGGTCAGTTCTGTAATTCTTCAGTTCATTCTTGGCATGTGGGTGTCATCTGGCTCCCATAAGCTGGATGTTGTCTCATTCCTCGGCAGCTGTGACTCCAAAGGAAGAACGGGTAGTTCACCAGCTTCCTGATTAGCTCTTATTATCTTGCTCTTCCTGAGCACTAAGTCCTGCAGTGTTTTGCCACAAGCTGTGCTGTGAGCCAAGGTTGCAAAAGACTTTTCTTATGGCTAGCTTTCTGCTTAAAGCTGTATTCTACAAAATAGCTTCCCTGAGGCTAATTGTCTGTGACTATTCGCTGCGGTGGCTCTTACACTCACAGGGTGGAGAGCAGAGAGGTCGTGTGTGTCCTCTCTTCTGTAAGGGCACTAATCACATCATGAGTGCTCCACCGTCATGACCTAATTACTCCCATGGGGGTAGGCTTCAACCTAGGAACGTCGGGTGGGGGGCACAGACATTCAGTCCATAGCAGCGAATGAATCTCAGAAGCATTCTGCACTCAAAAGAAGCTTGAGGCAGCAAAGAACAAAGAGCACGATTCCACTGACCTGAAACTTTAGCGAAGTCCAGCCACCGAAAGCAGATCCATGCTGGCCTGAAGTAGGGCTGACTGCAAAGGAACTTCTGGGGGTAATGAAAATGTCCTAGAACTGGATTATGGCAATAGTCCTGGTGCATGAATCTGCAAAAACTAATCAGACCGTACACCTCAGTGGGGTGTGTTTCTGTGTTTGCAAATTATAC
>NW_007734753.1:48872-51209 GCF_000696425.1 Galeopterus variegatus | reverse complement strand
CCTGAGCACTAAGTCCTGCAGTGTTTTGCCACAAGCTGTGCTGTGAGCCAAGGTTGCAAAAAGACTTTTCTTATGGCTAGCTTTCTGCTTAAAGCTGTATTCTACAAAATAGCTTCCCTGAGGCTAATTGTCTGTGACTATTCGCTGGGGTGGCTCTTACACTCACAGGGTGGAGAGCAGAGAGGTCATGTGTGTCCTCTCTTCTGTAAGGGCACCAATCACGTCATGAGTGCTCCACCGTCATGACCTAATTACTCCCAAGGCGGTAGGCTTCAACATAGGAACGTCGGGTGGGGGGCACAGACATTCAGTCCATAGCAGCGAATGAATCTCAGAAGCATTCTGCACTCAAAAGGAGCTTGAGGCAGCAAAGAACAAAGAGCACGATTCCACTGACCTGAAACTTTAGCGAAGTCCAGCCACCGAAAGCAGATCCACGCTGGCCTGAAGTAGGGCTGACTGCAAAGGAACTTCTGGGGGTAATGAAAATGTCCTAGAACTGGATTATGGCGATAGTCCTGGTGCATGAATTTGCAAAAACTAATCAGACCGTACACCTCAGTGGGGTGTGTTTCTGTGTTTGCAAATTATACCTTCACAAAATTAAAATCAAGGTAATAAACTGACATTAACAAAAAGAAAATACGTGAAATTAAACAGCTGAGTCAACAAACCAGGCTCTAAATAACACGACACATGACAAGTGTTTGGGCTCCCACTAGGGCATGCTCGGAGGAGAGCTGGGCCACCCAGCACAGGACTGCCTGTCACTGTGCACTGACAATCGGGAGTTACGTAGAAACCACCCCACAGCTCGTGTTATGTGAAAACGTCTGTTCAATGGAAGAGAAGGGAGACAGCCTGCTGAGAGCAACAGAAGTCGTCAGAAACTTAACGGCGAGGACACCCTCCTCCTCGCCCCACGTCCCCGTCCCGAGCCTTCCAGTCGGCCAGTCGGCACTCCGCAGTTTTAGGGGAAAAAGTAAGAAGGTAGCGAAAAGCCAAGCACCTATGGGAGCCTCTTCCTGCCCTCCCTCAGCAGTCAGGGGGTCTTTGCTGGGGGCTCCTCACAGCCTAGAGGCAGCTGGGGAGAGGGTGGCTGTCACTGTGTGTGTGGCTGGCCCCTCCTCTGTTCCTCTTTCCAGAGCCACATGTGATGTTCACAGCTTTGGGTATTCTTAGTTGCAGGGGGCCCTGAGCCGCTACAGAGCAAGCGTGTTCAGAATTCACCACATCCCGCTTTAAGTACAATTAAATACATACGGGTTTAGTTAAATTGCAGGTAACCAGTAGGCATAATGTTACATTTTGTGGGCATTTAAACACCTATTTTAAGTTTTCCATATTTTTCCCACCCACAAATTGGAACCAATTTTTACCCCTTTGTACATTCTTGAAAAACCTCAAAAACTCCGGTATGCACCCTTCCTGCCATGCCTAACATATAAAATGGTCTTTCCTTTCCACACACATGCTTCTGGCTGCCTGTATAGACATATTTTTTTTGGAAGCTTCTGTTTCATTCAAAGGGAGCTCACCTTCAGAGAACTGGACAGGGGGATCGAGGTGGTGGAGGGTGTCCTTGTTCTGGCCGAGCCCCAGCCACACACATGCACCGACCACCAGCCTCCCAGGGCTCCTTAGCTCAGTCTCTCAGCCCTGCTCCTCCAAGTCAAAGTTCAGGCAGGTAACCTGGGGACCCATCCTGTGCTCACGTGGAGTATGCAGTGTCTGAGGCTCTGTATTTCTAACCAGCTCCCAGCTGATGCCTGTGGTCTTAGGCGGGGCTCCTTCCAGGAGAGCCTGACTCTCCAGGGATCCCTGTGGAAGTGGTAAATTGAGGAAGGGCCCTTGAGGAGGCTGCAAGGGAGGAGGGAGGCAGGAGGAGAGTGAGCTGAGATGTGACATCAGCTGGAGACCAGCTCCGACCTGGCCCTGAGTTGGCCCTGCCTGGAGACAGGAGGCCGCAAGCCCCCACTTTGCCCAGTGCAGTTGTCCCCTAGGATGCAGCTTTAAGCCACTCACTTGGTCATTCACAGGACCTGTGGCCCAGTGAAGGAGACCTGGACACCCACAGCTCCTACTCCCCAGAGCTGCAGGTCTAAGGACCACACTGAGAGTAGAGCTCTGGGTCTTAAAGCCAGATCTTTAATGGTTGCCACAACAGGTGGGGACCTTTCCACCACTATAGATTTCCAGGACGAGGGTAATTGCTAGGAGCTTTCCAGGGATTCTGACTGCAGCCAAGTTTGGGATGCACTGAATTTTAGCTAGCATTTCAGTGGCTTTAACTCTTGCCTACTAATGAGTATCTGGAGGGTATTTCTCACCGTCCAC
>NW_007734753.1:45248-48368 GCF_000696425.1 Galeopterus variegatus | reverse complement strand
GACATGCTGGAATGAAGCAGAAGCTTCAAAAGCTCCCTGACCTCTCCCCACCTCCATCTGTCCATCCTCTGTCACTCCCCAAAGCAGGGATGAGCGGGAAGAAGGTGCCCCTCATCTGCCAGAAGTCGGGACCTACCTGCCAAAAAAGCAGACAATGACCTCTGGTCCTTTCCCTGAGCTTTCATTAGCCTAACTCATATCACAGGAAGACAGACTAAAGATTGTCAACACATCTGAACAGACTTTTGTCACAGACCCTTGTCTTCTATTTTGTTTCAATATTTCAGAGAATCATTTAGCAGTTATTGTCTGCTTTGGAGGCCAAATAGACTTTCTCTCAGGCCTTTGCATGTTTCCCAGACCCCCAACCTCCCCCCCTTAGGAGTCATTTACTCCTACACCCCCATCGCCCCTTCCTCCATGAAGAGGGGTCTGTGTCTGCGTCCTGTCAGGAAATTAGGACATTACTCTCTTGCAGTTCCTCTGTGCATTGCCCTCTCCAAGCATGTTAAACAATAATATTTGTTATGCCTTTTATTTATATTGATCTAAATTTGTCACTGGTTTTTATTAATCAACATTCAGGGTTGAAGAGGAAGTTTTTCCTTGGCCTCTACAGTTAAGGCGCTGTGAGCAGGTACCAAAGCCACTCTCATCTTCTGGAAGCCACAGCTGGAGGAGACCAGAGCTTGACACGTCAGCAGAAAAAGGCGAGCTTTTCTTACCTGTCAGACTCGCAGTCTCTCTCTGTGGAATCCAGTCAAGCAGATGATAAAATTCATTCTCTTTGTTTTCCAAAAATTTGATTAATAGCAAGAAAAGGATTTGTATGACTAGTTTGAGGTGTAGGGACTCTGGTGCACTTTTGGGACGACTATTTACATAGTGGGATCCTTTTTCTCCCAGAAGTAGTCTTCGTTTTCTCCTTTGTCTTTGTCTTTCTGTACCCTTTTGTCATAAAGAGAGGTACCATGTGGTAGAACGCAGGCCTAAAACCCCTATTAGCCTGTTGTTTGAGACAGCCCTGCAGACTAAATTTTGTGATCTTTACCAGATTGGCACCTATTTAGACAAACTTCGCTGTGGGGCTCTGAAAGAAACAAACGAAAAGCTGGATAAGATTCCTTTCTCGTCTTGTTTTATGTCCTGGAGCTTGGTCTGTGACTGAGCAAGATTATTCACTCTTGGCCTGTACTGACTGAGGACATCAGTGTCAGGTAACATCTGGTGGCCACTTGGATTTCCTTGAGAAACCCCAGCACACTCTTTGTTCCAAACGTATCAAGCTTAACAAGAAGTCCCATCCATAAGGGGCTTTTGTGGTCTCAACTCTTCTTGCCTGGTTAGCCCTGGGAAAGTCCATTTCCAGGAGGTCCTGCTGGGTGTCACAGATTAGTATTTCTCTGACTGGCGGCCCCCACAAATTCCTGAAATACCAGAGATGCCATATGCACAAATGCCACCATTAACCACCTGTGACAATGAGAGACTTTTACTGTCTTAGCCTATTTCTGAGAGTAAATTTTTGGGAATCATGTGGGCTGCCTCTTACTCCAAACCTGGAAAACTAACTCCTGGTCTTTCATGAAGAAGCTTATTGGATTGAGTTGCCATTGAAATGGGTACACCACTGGGGATCCTGAAGTGTCTGTGGTCAGACCCCAGATCCTTTGAATTGGCTGTGTTAAAAAAAAACACCAGAAACATTTTTAGACAGCTCTCATCTTAAACAGGAACCTAGGAAAGATTAATATAACAACTAGTCTTAAAATCATTCTTGGAAAGATTAAAAAACAAGTATCAGATTTAAAAGAAGATAAAAATCCTTTAGAAGTTCAAACCGTTTGCATTGGATCCCCTGCAGGACTTGCAAAAGGGCACTTTCAAAGCTGCACTTTCACCTAGGCAGCTTGGATTTGATTCCCAGCCAGCAAGCCATTTCCTTGGAGATATAAAACCCTTTAAAACATTAACACCCATGAAATTAGCTAAATAATATTTGAGCAGAGGTTGAATATAAAACAGTTTAGCATAGGGTAGCTACCTTTGGTTTAAAACAAAAAAGTTCAAAAGCCCAAGATATTGACTGTTCCAGCTCAAACATGTATAAAGATATTTTTTAGCTCTGTGGTCAAAAATGTGGTTTAATTAAAACTGACATTGAAGCTATATATGTCTTTTAAGGCCTCTCTATATCCCTCTGTGAATTTTTGCTTCTCCCCACGGGAGACTTACAGTCAACTGAACCTCTTTTTTCTTCAACCCTTGGTAACTATATGCGTTCCCTCTGTCTGCTTCTCTTCTTGGCATGATTCCTGCCAAGAACTCCCAGTGACTCTGAGGCCCCATTAAGAACACTTCTTCAACCCTTGGTAACTATATGCGTTCCCTCTGTCTGCCTCTCTTCTTGGCATGATTCCTGCCAAGAACTCCCAGTGACTCTGAGGCCCCATTAAGAACACAGCCATGGTGCCAACAGCCTGTTTGGGGGTTAGCTGCCTTTCTTGCAGAGTCCCAGGAGTGGGTTTGGCCTTATTTGTTAATGGGCTCGGTCCCTTAGCTCAGTAACCCACTTGAGAAACAGAAACTAGATTAAAAACCACCTGTTTAATTAGATGGTCTCCAAAATATGACTTTCTGGCATTCAATTGGTTATTTATTTATTTTTGTTCTGGTTTTGGTTTTTGGTGGCTATCTGGTGCAGGGATCAAACGTTGGGCCTTGGTGTTATCAGCACCACACTCTAACCAACTGAGCTTACTGGGCGGCCTCAACTGGATAGTTTGAACAGACTTCTGCATTTTCTTCTAGGCTCATCCATGTACCCTCTCATAAAATCCTATGGTGAATTTCCATGATTTTGTTTTGTCTTGGCATTCATTTTTAATCTTCCTCTGTATTCCAAACTCCTTGGAAAAGCTTGCATTTTGTTCTCTGTGCTTTGAGATATAAATTTGCTACCTCGCTTTCTCTAAAACTTGGTGCGGGCTTCAGCCACGTGGGGTAAATGAACTTGTTCCTTTTATAGACAATTTCAATCCTACTGTCTTTTTTAAATAAGTGAGTTTTATAATGTATCTGTCTCATGGCTAAAAATTTAAATGAAAGCTATAAGGTATT
>NW_007734753.1:43527-44437 GCF_000696425.1 Galeopterus variegatus | reverse complement strand
AGTGAGTTTTATAATGTATCTGTCTCATGGCTAAAAATTTAAATGAAAGCTATAAGGTATTTATTTGTTTCTGTGTTTTGTGGGTGCATGTATACATGTGTAAGCTGTATGTTGTGTCTACATATGTTAGGTCTGTACATTGTCCTGTGTATTATCTACATGGTACCAAATTGACTTATAAATAATTCACACTCCTACATTAAATAAATAAGCCTAAATGTTTTTCAGGTTCACATGACTTTAGTAGTCTTTGGTAAATAAATACAGTTTTAAAAATTGTTGGTAAAATAAAATAGAAATATTTTTGGAATTTAATTTAGACATTTTTTCCTGGGTCTATTGGTCAGACAGATTCATGCTGTCTCTGCTAGATATTTTAAGTGCATAAAACTGTTGCTTTTGTGATATTTTTGATACTTGCTTAATTCATCTGTGGGCTAAAAGCTGTGAGAACTGGCTGCTGGGCTCCCCCAAAGCCCTGCACATATCTTGCTGTGAGCTTGTCATTGGTTTTGAGCCTCTGATTTCTGGGGTCTAGACAGGTGACCGTGGTGTGTGGGCCAACAGCTGCAGGACAGAGCCAAGCCCGATATGGCCTCATTGTTACTGTTCCAACTCTGCCTTCCATCATCAATGAACTCTTTCCTGAAGGCAGTAGTATCTTAAACCCAGGGGTGATGATGGAAGCTGATTCTAAAGAAATGAAGCCCAAAAGTTTCATCAACTTTATTTGGAAATGTAAATCTTTCACATGGTCTCATCAGTTTTGCTTCTGTAATAAGTGGTGAAGTGCTAAAATCAAGGAATATTATTTGCAGAGATACACTGACTAAAAAAGCAATGAAACCGCCAAAACTCTAGTGACATCTACATACAAAACATAAAAAATTAAGTGTAGGAAAGAGTATTG
>NW_007734753.1:32853-41535 GCF_000696425.1 Galeopterus variegatus | reverse complement strand
TCAAGGAATATTATTTGCAGAGATACACTGACTAAAAAAGCAATGAAACCGCCAAAACTCTAGTGACATCTACATACAAAACATAAAAAATTAAGTGTAGGAAAGAGTATTGAAACAAAAATACGACAGAAGCAGATGTTGACTATTTTACAGATAAGTATTGGCACATTGTAGGGCTTCCTGTAAGGGGGCACTTTAGGTATATAAGACTAAAATATCATATATGACTGCTGAGATATGAGTGAAAAGCTGTATCAAAGATATTTGCTCGGAAATGTTGGGGGAATCTGTGCCAAATGAAGTAGCTCATGTCCCACCCTCCAGTGATCACATAGTCCCACATAATCAGGACCTAGCTCATGCTATGGTAAACCAACTGCAGAAAAAATAATTCTAAACAAAATATTTTATTGCAACTCAGTGAAGCCACCTGTAGTTCCAACATGGCAAATTTTCGGTACATGTGTGATTGAACATGATGGAGACATGAGAGAATTCTCTTAGCTTTCTTTCTAGCAAACACAAGTAGCTCTGAACTGTATAACATTTTGAAGATTTCTGTCATCAACAACGTGATCTGTAGTTTAAATTTTGTGTTGCATGGCACAGCAGCAATGATAGAACGTGGAGTAAGTACAAGGTCAAGGAGTACTGCCCTCTCCAAGTTAGCCAGCCTCTCATGTGTGGTTCCAGCCAGTGTTACGTGGGTGGCAGTGGCCACCACCTTGCCTCCCTGCAGCCTGTTCTCAGTACTGTGGCTGTACTGTGATGCACAGCAGATCATGTCTCTCCTCTGACCCACACACTCCATGACCTGAGTCTGCATTTCTCTCAGAGGTAAGACCCAGGCCAAAGCCCTCGCAAGGGCTGACGGACTCTTCGTGATTCCTGTTTACTGTAATTCTTGGCTTCACGGCCCTGACGACTGACTCTCTCTCTCTCTCTCTCTCTCTCATAGGTAGTTTGGCCCTATCATAATTCAGTGGGAAAGACCAATTATTAGACTCATTTATCTCCATTGTTTTATCGAATTGGAGAGATTTACTGGGTGTCAAGTGGGACCTCTACTCTGAGATACCTCAACCCCTTTAGAAAATTTAAAAATTAAGGCAAATTGTTAATTTGACCACTGAAAAAAGCTGAGTTTTAATTGTCTTTTTTATCCCTCCAAGACTTCCTCCAATTTATATTTTAGTGTTTGAGGTAGAGATTTCTCTTTCAACCCCCAAACTCCTTGTGGAGATGTGGTGGCTAATGAAGAAGGAATCTGTGTGTTCCTTAAACATTAGTCTGAGATCGGTTAAGGACGTACGAAGTAATATTGAAATGACACTTCTGTATGGATGCCTTTTAGAGCAAATGGACAATTCTCCATATTTCTTTCCTACTTAAAGGCTTCCACCCTGAGGTGTCCCTCTGATGAGACAGAGTGCATCGATATCTAGTCACGTTCTTATGTTAATCAATGACTTTATCCTTGCACAGACAATCAAATGGACCTTAGAATACCCGAACCATTTACCCTGCTCTCAACTGACAGAGTATTATCTTCACGCATTTTAATGCTGTCTTTTGACCCCCAAATAATGGCTGTTCTTGTACTATAAAGTCAAAGTTAATTTAGATTTACTCACGTATTTATTTGTTTCTTTGCTTTTCGTTCCTTCCAGCGTCTCTGCCTCGCCACCTATGATCATTTTTCTTCTGCCTAAAGCACACTCTTTAGAACGTCCTTTAGTGTGTCAACGGTGACGAGCCATTGCGGTGACTGTCTGAATGAGAGTATTTTTGTCTCACCTCGCTATTGAAGGTTGGCTGCTGCTTCATTTCAGCACATTTACTGAAGCTGTTGGTGCTCTGTCTTCGGGCTTCTGTCCTTATTTCCTGAGAATTCAGCTGTGAGTCTTTTCACTTCTTTCAGAGATAGTCCATTTTCTCTCCTCTGGCTACTTTCTCTTTCTATGGTGTGTGTAGGTGAGGATATATTCTTATTTATCTTGTTTGAGATTCACTGGGTTCCCTGCCTGAATCTTTTACCAGTTCTGATAAATTGTCAGCCATTATCTCTTCAATTATCACCTCTACCTCATTCCACCATTTCTGTCTTTCTGGTATTTAAAATGAACCAACATAGACCCCTTTAATATGTCCTATCCTTTTGTGATTTTGCCCACTCTCTGTCACTCTGGGGTGTAGCCTAGATAGTTTCTCCTGATGCATTTTCTCATGTAATAATTTCTCTTCAGCTGTGTCTATCCATTGCCTTTGAACTTTAGACTCATCCACTGACTTCTTACATTTGACTTTGGCATTTTTCAATTCTAGGATTTATTTTTGGCTCCTTTTCAAATCTGATGTGTTACTTTTCATCTTGTTCAGTTTTCTGCTAAAATGTTTGCTGTGCTCTGAATGTTTGTGTCTCCCCAAAGTTCAAGTATTGAAACCTAACCCCAAGGTGATGGCAATAAGAGGTGGGGACTCTGGAAGGCAATTAAGTCATGAGGGCTGTGCCTTTGTGAATGGGATTAATGCCCTTATAAAGAGACTTGAGGAGGCCTAATGGTCTCCCATCCCTTCCGCCATGTGAGGACACAGCAAAAAGGCACCATCTGTGAGACAGAGATCCCTCACCAGACATCAGTATGCCGGGGCCTTGATCATGGAATTCCCAGCCTCCAGGACCATGAGCAACAAATTTCTGTTGTTTATAAATTACCCAGTCTAAGGTACTTCATTATAGCAGGCCAAATGAACTAAGGCAATGTTCAAGCTTAGATATTTTTTCTTTGGAGTCATCCTTGACTCCTCTTCTTCCCAACATCCCACAATGAATCCCACAGGGTATCCTGTTGGCTCCACTTTCAAAACATATTCAGAACATGACATCTTACCATTCCCGCCACTGCCACTTCGCTCCAAGTAGCCATCAGCTCTCACCTGCAACAGTCTTCTTCCTGGCTCCTTGCTTCCCTCTTCCCCCTCCGGTCCACTTTCCACCCTGTAGCCAGAGAGATCCTTTTATCATGTGTGTCAGATCATGTCATTCTTCCAGGCAACAGCAGGAGGGCAGGACCCCCATTTCACTCAGAGCACAACCCGACACCCTCACAAGGACCTGCAGGGCCTCCTCCTCACCAGTGTGCTGGTCTCTGCTCCTTGCTCCCTCTGCTCCAGCCACATGTCCTCCCTGCTGCTTCTTGAAACCACTAGGCATGCTCTCACCCTGGAGCTCTTGCACTGGCCCTTCCCTCTGCCCAGAACATTCTTTGCACGGCTATCACACTACTGAGTCCTTCACCAGCTCCAACTGTGCTCTACTGCCATTGTCTTGACAAAGCCTACCTTACTACTCTATTACTCCCATTATATAGCTGTATTTGTTTTTTCCCCCAAAGCACAGACCACCTTCTATCATAATATTATTTTTCTCATTTATTGTCCTTAATTATATGCTCCTCATCCAATAGAATGGTAGTTCCACAAATGCAGGGATTATTGTTTATTTCGTTCATGGGTGCATGTCATGTATCTAGAAGTGGTGCCTGGAATATAGGTGCTCTACATATTTGTTTAACAAATAAATGCATTGATTATTTAATTTGTTCAATCCTTTCCCCAAATGAAACTCTTTTAAAAATTCACATATGCAGTCAATATATAGAATTAATAAAAGTGACCCTGGGCTGGGGGCCCAGCACTCCCAGCCCTTCATCATTGCAGTGTCTGGTGAGGTACCTCTTCTGAACTCTAGGATTCTGTGGAATACAGCTGGAAATCACTGGCCTGGCTGTCCTTTGACTGAGTTATCATTATAAATTAACAGAGATCTTAGTTGCCTGTGATGTCTTTACACAATACGTCATATGTGGGGAGAAATAAAAGATTCAGTGAGTCTGCTGACTGTCTGATTAACGTGCTACTCAGTGCACATGTTCATTCTTGCTTCCCCAGACCTCACTAGCTGGAGAAGGACAGGTGGAGAGGTGGCAAAGACGATAAAAGTGGCTGGTACTGAGTCCCCACCTGGTGGAAGCACTAGGACCTAAAATCAACACCCCTCTCCTCCTCTGGCGTGGGCTCTGCTGTCCCTGGCATTTTTCTTGGCAGTCTGAAGAGCCAGCTCACCACCACAATCCTGCCCTGCCCACGCCCTTCAAGGCTACTCCCATCAGCAGATTTGCTCCAGCTGCTAATGGTGACCGCGTTTTTCTTGAGGCTGCCAATTCCATCAGGCACAGAACACTGTAATGTTAGACAGTGTGAAAACTCTGGTCTTATGTCCTCTGTTACTCCTAGTTGCCTCTTTTGAGAAACTCAGGACTAGCTCCTTATGGACTGAGTTAGATGCTTTCCAAATGGTACGACCCCAGAGCATCTTTTGTGGGTCAAATTGTGTTGTCTGAATAGATACACTGAAGTCTTAACCCTCCGGTGCCTGTGAATGTGACCTTATTTGGAAAGAGGGTCTTTGCAAAAGTAGTCAGGTTAAGATGAGGTCATTTGGGTGGGTCCCAATCCAATTTAACTGGTGTCCTCCTACAAAAAGGAGAAGAGACGGAGACACAGACACATGGGGAGAAGACAGCTGTCCCTTGTGACAGCAGAGGCAGGGATCAGAGTGATACAGCTGCAAGCCGAGGCACACCAGGGATTGCTGGCCACCACCAGAATCTGGAGGAGGCAAGGAAAGATGCTACCCAGGGTCTCAGAGGAAGCCTGGCCCTGCTGACCCCTTGATCTCAGACTTCTGGCCTCTAGAACTGTAAGATGATAAGTTTCTGTCTTCAGCCTCTCATTTTCCCAGGATATTGTTACGGCACCCCTTGCAAGCTGACACAGCATCGTTCTGTGCCACCATACACCCCAAACATCCAAACCTGATTCCCCTTCCACAGATTCCCCACCTTTGCATGGCCACCCCTGGAAACTTTCTTGCGGTTCCAGAACATGCCGGCTGCCCCTACTCATTGAAGAATATTAATCCTGGGACACCTAGGCAGGCCCAATGACTGGATGTCAAAGTGGAGCCTCTGGTTACTTCTAGAAGGCCCGTTGCACCCTTGCAGAGACTGGCGGCAGCTTGCCTTGGCATATCAGCATCCCCAACGTGGTCCCCTCACAATCTGGAAGAACTATGTAAATGTTAATTATGGCTCACTTGTGACTATTTTCACACTTAATTCATATCAAAGATACTCATGTCTTTACAGCACATAAGAAAGCAAATGTAATCACACTAAAAGTTAAGTGAAGAGAACCTGCAAAAATAATCGAGAGGAATAAAATGTAAGGATTGACATCACATTTTTAAAAATTTCTTCAAAAATTTAAACAATGACATACAAAGAGAAGAGAGGCAGAGCTGTCCAGACATTTACATCCTCCAGCAAAGGTGCACTAACACCATTCCACAGAAGTAAATTTGACTCCACGTAGCAGAAACGTCAACACCTGCAGCCATGAAATCTCTCTAGTCTTACTGTCTCAATCTTTCATCCAGCAAAAAGTATTTTTTAAAAAACAAGTGTAAAACCCTTTCCTGTTTCCTTTGCTTTTTCCCCTCCTCCTTACCCTTCCCTTTCAATTAATAAGCTTAAAATATATCAAGAGTATGTAGCTAAGCAGTGGTAGGGCTGAGGATTCTCCTAACCAGCAGTGCACAGATGTTACAGCAAAGGGGCGGAAAGCCTGCAGGCAGCTTGATTTATCGCAGCGGAACAAAGCACGAGGGCGCAGACGTCAGCGGAGCTGCAACAGAGACCTGGGAATGCAGATCACATCCCCTGCTCCCGTTCCCTTCTCCTGGGGAGTCTGATAAAAATGAAGATGCACGGAGAATACTGAAATATGCACTTAAGAATACATGATAGGAGTACACGTTTTCTAGACTCATTACCCTTATTCAGGATTATTGCACGTTTCTGTGAGTGTGCATGTACCGAGGGTGTGCTTGCATGTGCGTGCACACGCGTACCTACGCACACGCATACAGAGTGCGGTCCTCCTGAAGGGAAAAGAAGGGAATTGTTATTTTTAACTTCTCCCTTGCAGAACACACATAGCACCGTCCTTCTTTAGGTTTTCCTGTTCTGGGGACAGTGCTGTATGTAGGACCCCGGGGCGGCCCTGCCAGCGACCCTCGGGCCTCTCAGCGGGAGGAGGCGGCAGCCTCTGCGCTGATCCAGTCGCGTCTCCCCACCGGGTGGACGCCCCCCTCTTTAGCTTAGGAGCGCGCGGTGGCCCCCTGGGCGGGGATTCTTGGCGCGCCTGTGACGCTCGTGTGAACAGCGGGGGCGGAGTCAGCCGCTGGCAGGAGCCTCCCCCGACCCTGTCCTTGGTGAATGTCAGACCCACGTCCTCCCCTAAAACAGATGCTAGTCCCCTTTCTCCCCACTGACGCCCACCGACATCTGTATCTTTACTTATTTGCAAAATGTATTATTTCACCTCCCTGGGTGCAAAAGTGAGCTAATAATTTTCTAGTAGCATTCCTTATATCAGACTGCCTAATTCTGTATAAAAAAATCATTTTGTGATAGGAACAGTTTTAACTTATTTTATGCAATATGGCAACTACCTAAAATGGAATCTCTCACTGAAATCCATCAATCAACATTTTACCGTAGGCCTTATATTTATTGCACCTAGTCTACTTTCGCCAAGCACAGTTATCATTCATATCAGAATGTGAGCGTAGAGGTGAAATGACAGAGGTTACATTTGAAACAGTGTCCTCAGGCTTCAATGTCCTCATGCCAATTTCTTTTTCATTGTGCACCCCAAAGTTGCAGGGTACCATGTTCAATACAGAAGACATCAACCTCAGCATCTGTGCGATCCTGATGATGCAAACTAACGAAGATGTAGTTACTCATTTTTCTTTTCCTAGTCTCCTTGCATCAGCCTCTCCTGGGCCCCCACCCTCTCTCCTCCAGAGCCTTTTGCTCTCCTTCCTTGCTGGGGAGGAAGAATGTGGAGAATGGTGGGCAGTTAGTTAATTGCTTCTTAGGATACATAACCTGCCTCACTCAACTGGCAATCGCTGACTTATTAACTCCTATGAAAAAAAGTTCACACAAATGTGGTGATCTTGCCCTGCTGTAAAAATGTAGTGAGAACTGTGTGAGGTGGTTGGCACCACCCATCCAAACACAGCAGTGACTGGGTGGCCACAGCAGGCTGGCCCTTGGCAGCTGACAGCCTGGGTCTCCAGCTTGGGATGCTGCTGTTTTTACTAGCAGCAGAGAGAACCATGACTCCAGAGGAGAAAGGTCTAGAATCCAAAAGAGCAGACCCAACCACCCTGCTCCCACTTAGGGCCTTCAAAGAAATTTGGGGGAATGGCAAACACAGTCTGGGAAAGGGGAATTAAAATTATGTATTTACAAAAAATAAGGCCACACTCTTTGTAGCTCTGTGCACTTGACACTTTGTCCTCACTTTTAACTGAAGGCCATGTCTTCTGCCCTGTGAAATTTGACTTGAGGCAGCAGAGGTGGCCCAGAGGTTCCAGGGATACTCACTCTGCAATCACAGGCATGACAGTTCCATCAGGAAAGCACCTGGAGTCATGGTTTCTGAGTAACCAGATTCCTAGCTTGCAGACCCTTTACTGTTGTGTGTGTATGACCCCTGAATGTATGTGGCCACTCCCAAGTGGTGGTGCCCAAAGGATGAAACAGGGATTTCTGTGCCCACTTCTGGAAGCTGGGACCTCTCTCCTCAAAGGTCCCTACCCAATAGCTTAGTTCCTGGGCCTCCTTTGACATTGCTGAGCTTCCACTCTGTGGTCGAGTCTCTGATAGAAATAAGGAAGGGGCTCCTGTGAAATTCCTTTAGGGGTAACCAGGACTTCCCACCTCCCAGTGCTAAAAAGTGCTAAGCACCTGGCTTGTTTGGGGACAGCTTATCGCATGAGAAATCTGCATGCATGCAGACATTAGAATACAGAAGCATTCAGGATTCCTGCCGCTCCAGACTGCTTGTGCTGCTGACGTCTTTGCTCCTTGATTTGCATTCATTACTGGGTTTTGTTTCTGTCAATAACACAAGATCAGAGTTGGAGATGCTAGGAAATAAGGGCTGACAACTCCAGCTAATACAACCTTCAATCGATTTGTGTTGCAGCAGCTTGAACTATCTGTCAGCCCCCTCTGACCGCTGCATGTGCCTGCAAACCCCATTTTTTACCGCCAGTTCTTGTGTATGCAGCATTTGCACAACCAACAGCCCTGCAAACCCATCTCCGTTGAACCGGGCGGCTGGCTCTACACCCGCAGTTAACTGCACCGGCGGCGGCAGTCCTCAAAATACAAAGATAAAATATTTAAAGTTTTTCTTGTAAGGGGGAAAGGCCGCTCGAGCCCTGTCTCCCCCCAACCCTCTGCCGCGGGGGTGGGGGTGGGGGTGCTGTCCACGTGCCTGGCGTGACTGCCTAACGGTTTGATTTATGAGTCTGATAATAAAAATCCCATTAGGCTCCTCTCATTGAGAAAAAGGAGCAGGAGAAAAAAAGCCGTGTGTGTCACCAAGCAGCATTGACGCAGGCAGCTCTGACGGCAGCAGCAGCGGGCGGGCGGGGGGTGGCGCAGGGGGGCCGTGAGGGGCGCGCGACGGACGGCCACCCCAACGCAGGGTCCCCTCCGTCGCCCCCGCGCCCTGCAGCTCCCCGCCCCCACTGCT
>NW_007734753.1:14131-31853 GCF_000696425.1 Galeopterus variegatus | reverse complement strand
TGTGCCCTGTCCCATCCCACGCAGCTCTGCGGATCCCCGGCCCCTCCGCCGCCCCCTCGTCTTTGACAACCCCCCAGCACCCGCCTGGAGGGGGAGAGACGAGGGGAAGAGGAGCCCGGGCTGGGTGTCTGCAGGTCGCAGCCCCCAGAGGAAAGGGGGCAGGATTGGCGGGGGGGGCTTGCTTTCCCACGCGACACATCCCGACGTCCAAGTCCCTGGGAACTGCCCTCATAGGACCCCCCCCCCACTGCAGACCCACGCCGCCCCCAGACATCGCCCCCGGCCCCATCTCCAGGAAGTGCCTATTTTTCAGGGGCTGGGAACACCTTAGAGTCAGGGTTATTTTTCTGTTTCAAAAGTCGGGCAAAAGCCTAGTGTGCTGGGCTCGGAGTGTGCACGTCTGATGCAAGGCCCCGGCCCACGTCCACGCGTGTCTCCCCGTGGACAGCGCTAGGCCTGAGCCGCAGACAGCATGGCCACTGCTGCCCTGCAGGGCAGGGTGGGGGACTTGGGCGCTGGGACAGCTCCTTAGACAGCCTGGGGGCCAATGGCACTGCTATGGCCCATAAGGAAATGCTGCTTCTGGTATCAAAAGTAAAAGATTTTTATATATAGATGCATTTATGTATTTATATAGATTTTATATCAAGATGCACATAAGCATCTGGATTTCCAGATGAGTTGGCTTTCTCACACTCTGCAGAACAGAACTCTGGCCAGATTTACACCTGTCTAAGTCATTCCAGAAAACTAATTGTATAGGATAGGCCTGAAGTTGGAAGGCATCATTCAGCCCCCTTGCTTTCAATTCTTACACAGCTACTCCACATCCGATTGAGAAGGCAAATGTATCATTTACAATGTCCTAGTGTCATGCGGCATTCCAGCTGCAAATGCAGAAGGCAGCATCTACGTTGGAGGAGTGAGACTTTGGGAAGCCCTCTTGTTATAACTTCCTTCTCATCTCCAGTGAACCCTAATATCCCCAGAATTAAAAACAGGAATGTCTGATTCTTACCAGTATTTATAGCAGCACTGTTCACAATAGCCAAAAGGGGGGAACAAACCAAACGTCCATCAGTGGATGAGTGGATAAACAACACGTGGTCTGGCCATACAGTGGAATGCTATTCAGCCACTGAAAGGACTGAAGCACTGGCACACGCTACAACTTGGATGAACCTTGAGGACAATAGGCTGAGTCAACTAAGCCAGTCACAAAATGGTAAATCCTGCATGACTTCACTTGTACGAGGTCCCCAGAGGAGTCAAATTCTGCTTCAGGGAGCGAGAATGGGGAGTTATGATTTGATGAGTACAAAGTTTCTGTTTGCGAGGACAAGGAAATTTTGGAAATAGTGGTGGTGGTTTCACAGCATTGTGAATTTAATCAATGCCACTGAATTGTGCACTTAAAGATGGCTAAAACGGTGAATTTTTGTTTTATATATACAGAAATATATACCATGTTATATATGTATACAACACGTGGTCTGGCCATACAGTGGAATGCTATTCAGCCACTGAAAGGACTGAAGCACTGGCACACGCTACAACTTGGATGAACCTTGAGGACAATAGGCTGAGTCAACTAAGCCAGTCACAAAATGGTAAATCCTGCATGACTTCACTTGTACGAGGTCCCCAGAGGAGTCAAATTCTGCTTCAGGGAGCGAGAATGGGGAGTTATGATTTGATGAGTACAAAGTTTCTGTTTGCGAGGACAAGGAAATTTTGGAAATAGTGGTGGTGGTTTCACAGCATTGTGAATTTAATCAATGCCACTGAATTGTGCACTTAAAGATGGCTAAAACGGTGAATTTTTGTTTTATATATACAGACATATATCATACATAATATGATATATATTATATAGGTATATATGATACATGTTATATATGATATACATATATAACATGGTATATATGTCTGTATATATAAAACAAAAATTCACCGTTTTAGCCATCTTTAAGTGTATAATTACATATATCTTTATATATATATATAAAAATTCACAATTTTAACATCTTTAAGTGCACAATTTTATATATATACGTGGATACATATATGTGGACCCAGGTCTTCTCTTCAAACTTCCTGTTCTGGAAGCAGCACCCTCAAGCATGGCACCAGCTGTTGTAAACACCCAGCACTAGAAGTACCCTTTGCCTCCTTGAAAACAAAGTAGATAGGACACCAAAAGTCACCAAGGGCTTGCTGGCCCTTTCACATTTTCCAGAAAGATCATTACATTTATTTGAGAATGTTTGGGAGTGGCCTAAGTTCTTAGGTCATCTCGATCTTTCCTTTGACAGTGCCTTACTGTGAGCACTCCACGGCCCCCACCCCAACACTAGCACAGACATACATTAATATAACAGATTTTTTTGAAGGAAATTAATTTCGACATTTTTGGTTACTGCTAACCCAAGTGTATTTGTTTTCTATTGCTGCTGTAATAGATTACTATGAATTTCGTGGCTTAAAACAACACACATTTATGGTCTTACAGTTCTGCAGGCCAGAAGTCTGAACTGGGTTTCCTTAGGGTAACATCAAGGTGTCAGCAGGCTGTGGTTTTTCTGGAGGCTCTAGGGAACAGTCCGTTCCCTTGCCTTTTTCGGCTTCTAGAGACTTTTATATTTCTTTGCTCATGGCCCCTTCCTCCAGCTTCAGGGCCAGCGACTCTCCAGTTCCCTCTGACCACAGCCGGGAACTGTTTTAAGGATTCCTGTGGTTAAACTGGGCAGGCCCACCTGGATAAGTTAGGTTGCTTTCTCCATCTCAAGATCCATACCCTTAATCACATCTGCACAGTTCCCTTTGCCATGTCAAGTGACATAGTCATAGGCTCTGGAGATTAGAATATGGACATCTTTGGGGCCATCTTTCTACAACCACACTAAGGAACTTGTTATAGTTTATGATTTTTATACTGGGGAATATTTCTCTCTGGGAACTCAGAGGTGTTCATGCCAGCTTGCTGACAATTTATAAATGTTCAGGGGAGAAGTTAACTAAGGTTCTCCTGCAGAAATTCTCTCTCTCTCTCTCTCTCTGTCTTTCTTTCTCTCCTTCCTTCCTTCCTTCCTTCCTTCCTTCCTTCTGTCCTATTTGTTAGTGGTTTGGATCGTATTCTAGAGTTTGGGATGGTTGCTCTCCTATCTCTGTTTCCCCCTGAGTAAATTATTGTTTCTTGGTCCCTCCTGTCATAATGGCGACAGTCCCCAATGAGTGTTAATATTTGTTAGTGGTTTGGATCGTATTCTAGAGTTTGGGATGGTTGCTCTCCTATCTCTGTTTTCCCCTGAGTAAATTATTGTTTCTTGGTCCCTCCTGTCATAATGGCGACAGTCCCCAATGAGTGTTGTCTTGTTTGGGGTTCTTCTTTGCAGCTGAGACCCCGATGGACAGCCACTGGCCCTTGTGTGCAGGCTGTTGGGGGATGGGGGCAGGCGCAGCTGTCCAGGCAGGAACTCAGTGTTTCAGGAGCCTGCGGGGTGGGCTGCGATCTGTGCAGTTGTGTGGAAACTTGCTCAGGGGGCCTCAGGTGTGCTTATTACTTGGCCATCACCTTCCTGAAATTCTTAATAATTTTGAACACAGGGTGTCGCATCTTCATTTTGCACTGGGCCCTGTGAATGGTATAGCCAGTCCGGGGTGGACGGAATATGCTTCCTGGCTGGGGGTCTTTGCAGCTGAGCTCTCTTTCTCGTGTGTCGCTGACCACCCTGAGCGCTGCCTGGAGCACAGCTGAGCCTGGACACAAGTTCCTGCCCCAGGTGCCTGGGGTGTGAGGAGGATGTGGGCCTGGCTGCTCCTCTGCCCTCTTGACTCAGCGCAAAGCCTCTTCTGCAGCCACAGGCGACCCCACCATGAAGCGGCTCAAAGACAAGACATGGATTTCTTGCCCATGGACATGGACTTCTCTGGTGACAGTCCTAAGTCCTGGCAGCCAGTGGTGTCCAAGGCTGCACTGACCACAGGCATCCCAGGTGCAAGAAGAGGGCAGCGGATGCAGCAGACAGACTGGCCCGGGCAGGCGGCACAAGAGAATTTACCCGTGGTGACCATGCCCAACTGCAAGGGCGCCTGGGAAGTACACAGCTGGTGCAGGGCTCTAACAGTTTCACAGCAGCAGAAGGGAAGGGTGGGTTTTAGGGGTCTCGACTGCATCAGCCGCTGCTGCATTGTCCCCTGCCCTTCCCTCTCCTGGATCTGCCACATTGGGGCACGTTACTGCGCGCAAGTCCGACCCTCTGATTCCCTTTTCATTCCTCTGGCTTCACTCCTAAGGAGTCCTAATAGTAGCCTCCTTTGAGTGCAGCCATAATTAAACTCTTTTAAAAACATGTTTTCTCATTTTCTAGGTTTGGGTACAAGGCCAGGGGACTGCCACGCATCCTGTTTGCTCGCTGAAAACTTGCAGAGGCACTACTGGACCGATTGCATGGATAGGGAAGGAGAGAAGCTGCTGGACCTTTGTAGAAGAGAAGGCAGATTGTCACCTTGCTTAAAACCCTTTGATGGCCACCTGCTGCCTCAGGACAAATCTAATTCTGAGTACTGGTGTCTGGTCCCTTCCCTCCCTTCAGTCCCGGCCCCCCTGCCTCTGTGCTGCTCACCTCTCCTCTGCAGAGGCTCTTCTGCTCCTGGGCAACCTCAGACGCAGCTCCCTTCACCTGGAGCCACTTTGCTCACTCTCTGTCCGGCAGCTGCTCATTCTGTTTTGAGATCCTACCAGGAATGTCACTTCAGAGAAATCCTCTCTATTTCCCATCCCAACCCAGAGCACATAGCTTTATTGTGATCTACGACTGCACACTGTGATTTTCCTTCACAGCACATGTTGCACACCTCAGTCCCTTCTCATTGTCCCCTGGCTTCTTGTTTCCAGCCAGTACACCAACACCAAGCTGGGCACACAGGCGATGTTCCATAAATACGTTTCTATGACTAAACAAATGAAAGAAAGAGATCAATAGGCCACGGGGATGAGCTAAGACACAGGTACTAGGAGAGTGCTTGCTGGTCTACATGTCTGAGTCCAGTTTCCAACTCTTTGTTACCAGTGACAGTTACTGTGATGTTGAGGACCCGGAGAAGTGTTGATCCTACAGCCTTTTCCTACCAACTGGTATGTATCCATTCAAACTTCTGATTTTTATTTTTTACTTCTTCATTTTTCTTCCCACGTGCAGTATGTTTCCCATTTTCTGTCATCTCTGAACTCTGCTAATTATATCGTTTCCTTTTACAATTACTTGCAGTTGAAATATTTTATTAGCTATTTTCAGCATGTATTCAGATAAACGTGTCTTAAGATATAAAAGATAATCGGTAGATGCAAGGAGCTTTTTAAGAAAAGAGATCTAAAGATATTTGAAATAAATTAAAGATGTTTATTGCCACCCTTCCTTGATTTGTATGGAATTTCCTCATGTATATGTGGTTATGTAAAAGTTTCCATCTTTGATCTTTGTTCAAGTTGTACATGTGCATATATTTGCCATAATAGTTCTCTTACAACATTCATTGTATAGGTTTATGTTTTCTTTTAACATTGCTATGGTTACCAAAAAAAGTAAGTAGAAAAAATTTTTGACCAAAGATCAAATTATAAATGGCTTACATGCCATGGCTGCATGTTCTTTTATTTGTACATTAGTCAAAATCTTAGCATTTCTCAATGGAAAATTCTAGATTTGGAAGAGAATTCCTAACATCTCAAACCTTAGTAAGTGTGTTGAAGACTGTTTCAAATCTGAGACAAGCAACTTCACAACTTTCAATGACACTTGTTCATTTATTTTTCATGTAAGACAACCCTTGTGTTGACAGCATGGGGAAAGGGAGACTGAGAGCACTTAATAAGGAACAGAGATGATGCACATTCCCAAACTGCTCCAACTTTCAGTACAGTCTCACTTGTATGTGCTGCTTACATACAAAAAACTAATTATTTCCAAAGAGTACACAGCTGAACACCACATAGTCCAATTTAACTTTGAGCAAAAGCCCATTTTTTGTTATCCACTGGGACAATTTTTTTTTTTAATGTTGGTGTTTGGTTTGACCTAAAATTTTTTTTTTTTTTTTTTTTTGCTTTATTTGGACAACTCTTCTGTCTGTTCCTTCAAGGCATTTAACGTCTAGTTTATCTGTACTGTTTCTGTTATAGCATATCAGTTGCTCTTCTAAAACCAAGATGTTTTGATATATGATAGCTCTTTTTTTTTTTTCATAAATTGATCAAAATCTGCAGTTACTAATGGGGAACAAGAGTGAAATCAGGAGGAAATTGAAGTAGTTGAAAAAAGTACTTTATACCAAATTAAAATACCTTCAGAATGACTAGCACAATGCCTGCTGTACTTAACTCTCGTATGGTAACCATCAGAAAATGATTTCTCACTATCATAGATGAAAATTTAAGTGGTAAAACTAGAAGGCTCCTTGACTTCCATCTGCCCAGATCTGATTCTACATGCGTTGTGAGCCGGGCGCCAGATGAACGCTGGAGACAGAGGGGATGACATGGACCCGCCCTGGAGTTCACAGGGGAGAGATGGTCGAGGGCATTTCTGAGTTCTATTCTCTCTTCCCTCTTTCTTGCAGGTCCCTGGTTCTGTGTGAGGAGGCCACGTGCGCAGACCAAGTGAAACAGTCCTTCCATCTTCTGCTCTTGCAGGTGGGGGTGGTGCTGTGGATTGAGTGTCCCCCTAAAACTCATTGAAGCTTGATAAGTTTTGAGAGGACATTGTAACTGTTAACAGGGTGGGAAATCCTGTTACGTTATCTGAAAGGTGGGGCCTAGAGGAAGTGATGGGATTGTGAGGACTGTGCCCTGGCGAGTGGACTGATCCATTCATGGAGTCCTGGGCACGGCTCTGATGGCTTTAAAAGGAGAGCAAGAGAGAAGCTTAGAGAGAGACCATGTGACAGCCTGCGGTGCTGTAGTCACTACCCACCAACAAGGTTCTCACTAGGTGTGTTCCTTGGACTTTGGACTTCCCGTCCTCTGAAACTGTAAGGAATACATTTCATTTTCTTTATAAATTACCCAGTTTCAGGTATTTCTGCTATAAGCAACAGAAATGGACTAATACATGTGGTCTGTGACACACTCTTGGTTAATGAGGTAGGTGTAAGCAATCGGCTGAAGGTTTCTGCAAAAAGTTTTATTTTTCCTGATGAAAGGAACAGCTGTCAGTCGATGTCAGTTCCTCTTCCCCCATCTTCATACATTGGACACAAAACGGTGCCTTCATCTTGCAGCCAGTGAAGGGACCAGTGGTAGGAAAAGGCCAAGAGGCATCTGCCAGGAGCCTCTGCCCAGTGGTGGCAACTACTTACTTGCAGCCTTACCTGTCTGTAAGGACAAGAGTCAGACACTTCTATCAGAGCATGTCTCTTGCCCCCTCGCAGGTCACACCCGATTGCAGCAGTGCAGTGGGATAAAGGATGCCCTGGCAGGTCAGTCCAGCCTGCTGTCCCGAGGACGGGACCTAGCCTCATCCCAAGGAGGAGCAGAGTGCGAGGGCTTCCAGGAGGAGGTGGAGCTGGCACCGAGCACCGAGGAAGGAGCTGGAGCCCGCCAGGCAGACGCGGCATGTCCTGCGGAGAGGCCCCCAGGAGAGAATGAGGAGGAGGGCGCTGGCAGGCGGGCGGGGCACCTCTGCAGCCTTCCTTCATGGTGGCACCGCTGGGGCTTTGTCCCTGAGTGAGCTGCTGAGCCCTGTGGCCTGGGGGTGGTGACCTCCGTCTGTCCCAGGTGGAAACGGTGAGGGCCTAGACCAAGTTGGAGGAGACCAACTTAAAAAGTGACACGTGGGGATGGAGATGCCAGGGTCTGTGATGAATTGGAGGCAGCTGGAAGAGAACAGGGCCTCTACGGCTGACAGCTTCCAGGTTGGGAAGAGTGTGAGGAACACGATGGCTTTCCTAGGGACATTTGGGCATTTGGGCAGGTGAGGGCTGGAGGTCCTTAATGAGTCCTGAGTCTCAGGGGCGGTGAAGACGACGGGGCGGGGATCTGAAGGACCAGGCGACAGCTCGCTAGTCACCCAAAGGACCCGGGACCTAACCTGGGCTGTGCAGCCGGGGTGTCCTACGCCAGAAGTGTTACCTTTTCAGAATCAGGGCTTCAAAGCCTTCCATGCAGGTGAATTTAAAAGTGACAGGTCAGCTGTCACTTTTACATTCCCTCCCCTTTCCAACCTCACTGTTCTCTGTCCTCTTGCAGAGGAGGGTTCCAGTTTATTTCCTGATCACCTGAGTTGAAAACGGAGTCGTGATGGGTGTAGGCATGCGGAAGGGCCTCTACCTGTTTTTTTTTTTTTTTTCTTTTACAGCCTCTCTTTATTAGCCAACTTAGCTCAAGTAATTATTCTGGACGTTATGGAGAGGCAAGAAAAAAATAAAAAAATAAAACAACCTAAGTACTTTCCATTGAACCAAACTGGCTGGTCCCACGCCTCCTAGGTGGGAAAATTATCTTACACTTTAAGGAACGGTAGCAGTTCTCTTCGTTAAAAGTTCCATTTTCAAATAATTTATTTCTGAGTGAAGATCTTCAAAGAGGAGGCCTGGCGTTCCTTTCAGCTCTGTCAGCGCACCCACTGCCAACCTAGCATAAGTTACGTGAAGAATCAGGTTTGAAAACCACAAAGGATCGCACAGGTGAATGAGTTCAGCCCTTTCATGTAGTAAAAGTGGAAGACCAGATTCAGAAAAGTGAAGTAACATTTTTAGAGTTAAACTGTAAGTTAACAGTGCTGTGGATAAAAATGAACCAAAAACTCCAGGTTTCCTAAATTCCACTTAAATGTTCTTTCCCCCCTCTATTTTGGAAGGGAGATGTTTCAAAGACTATAGACATGTAGGGACGTAGATAGATGATTACTAGATAGATATAGAAAGATCGATCGATAACAGGTAGATGATAGATAAATAGAACTTTGTCATTTATGCCTGTAGATGACACACACAAACCTAATATGTAATTATGGAAAATCTTATTTTTATTCCCATTTTACAGATGAGGAAACAGAATCTTGGTATCATCAAATGACTTTTCCAAATTCATAGAGTAAGAACATGACGGAATTAAGAATAGGAACTATGTCTGGTTCCGATTGGCTAATTTCTAGTTTATTTTATTACATAATGTAGAGAATACCAGATGGAAAATTTACATGCTGAATTGAGCGACGAGTGCTATAGAAGCCGACTTTTACATTACATGCCACGAAGTTAATCACAGCCCGAGTTGCCTGGGGATAAAGCAGCCCCTGAACCCTGACTATTCCAGCTCTGGGAACCAAATTATTTCCTTAAAACTCATTAAATATTTTTTAATCAATGCATAACTGTTCACACTTGGGAAATTTTATTTATTGTTCTTTAAAAAAGAAAATGAGTGGTGAATTATAAACTGGTGCAAAGCCTTTGAAAGAGAATTTGACAATATCTAAAAAAACTGTTTGCTTTTACCCTAGGCTCCAGCATCCCCACTTCTAGGAATTTACCCTGAAGTTAAGATATGAAAATATAAATGCACAGAATAATTAATGACAGCATTATTTTTAATTGTAAAATATAGGAAATTATCTAAATATCCAAGCACCAGAGATTGGCAATAAGCTATGGTACGCACACAATATAGTGCTGTGAAGCTGTTAAAAAAAGATAAGGAAGATACTGATAAACTGATATGGAGTGATTTCCATCAGACATTACGGAGTGAAAAACAGCAAATTGCCAAAGAGCATATACAGTGTGCTGAGTTTTGCAGGTAAAAAAGGAAAAATAAGAAAAAACATGTATCTGTTCACCTTTAGAAAAAGAAACAAAGTCAAGAGAAACCAGGAGGGATGAACCCTTCTCCCTGCATATCTTCAAGGATAGTTTTGACTTTGGGAAACATACTCAAATAATACAATTAAATCAATAAGTGTGGGAAGGGGAAAACACCCAAACTGGAAGGAAACCGAAACCACCGAATCAGTCATCCTTCCCGTGGAAGGCGCCGGAATGGAAATAGATAAGAAAGGACAAATATGGTAGCTGTGGTCGCAACACGTGGCTGCAGATCCTCCGGATGTTGTGCCGTGCGGTGAGAGGCGTTATGGGGAAGAGCTGCAAACAAACCTGGACCTCTTTGGGGGAGTTTGTTTGTGGTAGTGGTAGGGGCAAAGCAATTAGGAAACTCTTTTAGACACATTACAGAACAGAACAAATGGGTGGAAACAATGATATTGGGAACCAGGGATTTCACTGTGATAAGAGGGACACAGACTTCACAATAGGGAAAGGCAAGAAAAGATCCTGATTTCTAAAGTGTGTAAATGTATGTATATGTGCATATGTGCGTTTGTACATGTGCATATGTGTATCTGTCTATATGTGTGTCCGTGGCAGGAGTGAGCCAACAAGAGTCATGAGTGGGTGAGATTCAAGGAGGAAATTGTGCTGAGGAGCAGAATATCTGCCCCACCTTCATGTCTCCTCATGGACAGTTGATTAGTTGCCAGTGAAACAAAAAGAGTATTACACGGGGGAGAAATCAGACAATACCTTGATCAGAATTCACCCCATCAGGGGCAACCAGGTAGACTTGGGAGAGTTCAGGTGTGATATTCTGAAAAAGGCACCACCTCAACTCTGCAATATTCCAGCTGAGATCGTATAACCTGAATCTAATCATGAGGAAACATCAAACAAACCTCCGCAAAGAAATGTTTTATTAAAAATGGTGGGAAGTTCTGTATTCTTCAAAAACATCCAGGTCATAAAAGACAAGAATGATACTGGAAATTCTGAAGATTGAAGAAGTCTAAAAAATAGGTCAATTACATGCAGTCCTTGACCCTAGACTGCATTCTGTTCCAAAAGACATTATTGGATCGATTGACAAAACTGGAATATGGGTGGTAGATTAAATAAAGTTCTGTGTCAGTGACATTAATTTACTGACGTTGATAACAGTACTGTGTTCATATAAGAAAATATCTTTTTTCTTAGAAAATACAAACTTAAATATTTGGGGGATAAAAGGCCAAGAGGGAGCATGAAAGAAATAAAGTACATGGGGGTAAGACGTTAATGAGAGGTCAATCTGGGTAACGAGTACGTAGGTGTTTTTGGTACCGTTTTTATTCTTGCAACTTTTCTGTAAATTACAAATTATTTCCAAATAAAAAGCATAAAAATGTGAACAATGAAATGTAAATAGATGAGCATATTTAGGATAACTAAACTATGCAACTTATAGAAGAGAACAGATATGATTTAATTAATATTTCTGCAATTATATGGTCGGTTTAAAAATTCGAACATGATGTACAACCGTAATGTCCTTCCTCTTAAAAAAAAAAGACTTAAAGGCCCACTATTAAATTTCTGTGTTTTATTATTTGTCCACATTTTCCATATCTATAACAGGGTATTTGAGGGCTGGAGGATTGGTCTTCTTAGGTAATTCAATGTTCCTTCCAGCTCTAAAAATCAATGATTAGAATCTAAATATTTTCGGATTTAATCCATTCACAAGTTTAAGCAAGCTACGTTCAGTCCTCTGTGTTTCTTATACTTACCTGAAAGTGATTTCCCACAACTTAGAAATTATTTTAGGTATAGTAATTACTGTGCTCAGCTGGTCAATGTAATGGGGTGTCATAGTCCATTTTGTGCTGCTATAACATAATACCTGGGACTTGGTAATGTATAAAGAACAGAAATTTATTTCTTACAGTTCTGGAGGCTGGGAAGTCCAAGGTTCAGGCACTGGCCTCTGGTGAAAGCCTTTTTCCTGTTTCATTATATGGCCATGGGCAGAAGGGGTGATGCCACTCGGCAGGCCCTTTTTATAGCCAAGTTAATCCGTTCCTAAGGGTGGAGCCCTCCTGGCCTAGACACCTCCTGTTAAGCTCTGACTTCTAGCACTGCTGCACTGGGGATTACATTTCCAGCATGTGAATTTTGGGGGCACATTCAGACCACAGCATGAAGGAAATGTCAGTTTTTCAAACAATGGGTGTTTATAAAGTTGTCTTCTTTGTCAAGGTAAGTGAGCTACTCTGGTTTTGTTCTTTTTTCCTGCACTGTTCCTTGGAAAGGGTTATAATAAATGCCCCATTTATCTGAAGACCCTTTTTCTCTGAATGAGGAGAACCTGGAAATGCTCTTCCAAGAGAGGAAAAATGAAAATTTCTCATGATGGGAAGCAGCTCTCACACGGCAGCTAAACCCTTGTAGGTGTCAGAAGAAATCCTGCAGCCTCACTTGGGGACTTTTTATTCCTAAAGAACTCCATTAGGTTGTAGGCAGTCACTTTGGAAGCTGTAACATGAGGGTGAGGAGGCCAGGACAAGGTGAAGGGGAGGCCCCTGAAGGCAGAGTGACAGCCGCAGGGCAGATGTGGGCTGGACACCCTGTGTGCAGAGAGACAGGGAGACCTCCTCAGAGCCAGACTTCCTCCTCCAGCTCGCGTGGCTATTCACTACCCTTTCCATGGCTTGGATGAAACAGCCTTTATGCCACACAGTGCCCCGTAATTTGGCTTGTTCATCACCTTGATATGAGAATGGGGTGGCTGGAATAGAAGAAAAGAGTATTCCAGTCCTCGCAGACTAATCGCCCACCGTAAAGTAACAAGGTGGCTCCCGGCTCATACACCAGTCTCTTGGGAGTCTTATCTAAGCTCCCTCAAGCTGATCTGCTCAGGTTAGGAAGTTCCAGACATGCAGGACAGGTGACAGATCTCAAACTGCCATCAAACCACCAAAGTGGTGGTGCCCAGCCAGAAGAGGTGGCATGTAAGCCCCCTGACGTCTGTGACCTGCAATCCTCAGCAAAGTCCAAGACACTAAGCAATTGCCTGTGCCTTCTGGAAGTGTTTCCTCTGCCTCGCCTGCCACCTTCTGTCACCACACACAGGCAACTCCCTCCTTCCTTCCTCTTCCATCCTGGACCAGCCTCCTTTAGTTATGACCTGCCTCTTACTCATGTCACCTCCTTCTGACCCACTGTCTTAGTCCCTTTGTGCTGCTGCAACAGAATACCTGAGACTGGCTACCTTGTAAAGAACAGAGACTTATTTCTTACAGTTCTTGAGGCTGGGAAGTTCTGAGGTCACGAGCTGGCATGTGATGAGGGCCTTCTTGCTGCCTCATCAGGTGGCCATGGCAGAAGGGGCAAAACCAATCCCGAGAGCCCTTTTTATAGCACTATGAATCCATTCCTGACCTAAACTCTTCCCACTGGGCATCCCATGGACAATAAAAGTGGGTCAAACTCACTTTTACTACAAACCCACTCCTGAGATAATGACATTAATCCATTCATGAGGGCAGAGCTGACATCACCTAATCATCTTTTAAAGGTTCCACCTTTCGACACTGTTGCACTGGGGATTAGGTTTCCAGCACACGAATGTTGGGGGACATGTTCATACTACAGCACCGTCTCACCAATTTTCTTTCACAAACACTTAGGACACCATTTCATCTCTTAGAACCCTTCAAGGCCTTCAGGGCACAGTTTCAACTCCTTAGCGTGGCCTGAAGGCCCTTCGTCACCCGTACTCTTCAGGCCAATGCTTGAACCCAAGCAACCTCAACGTCCTAGCATTCCAAACACCCTACTCTCCCCACCTGCCCGCACCAGGCCTGCAACCCCCGCCCAGGTGGCAGCTCCTCTTGCTGTCCTCTCTGCTCACCTTTCCAATGACTCCCTTGCCTGGTGCCGTGTCTGTGCACCTGCTCCTCTCCTCCGCTGGGCCAGGACAGCCTCATGGGGAGATTTCAGGACTTCATCCCCAGAGCCCCAGAATCCATGGACTGTCCCACGAAGAAACATATGACGCATAGTCTGGGCACTCTGCAGCTTCAGGAGCTGGAATGTTTCCCTGCTGGATGAGGATGGATGTGAACACGCTGAAACGGCACTGAAGGGAAGGAGCGGGGCAGCTGTGAGAACACAAGCCAGCTCAGAGCTGCCTCTGAGGGTGGCCCCAGGGCCAGCTGTGCCCCTGGGCAGGCTTAAGACTTGGCCAGAAAAGAAAACTAATAGGGAGAAAAAAAAAGAGGCAAGAGCAAGAAGGGATTGAAGAAGAAAGTGAGTGGGGTGGACGGCATGTCACTGCCTTCTCAGGGACCCTCCAGAGACATGACAGTGGTCTTGGAAGAGGGTCTTACGTACATATACACACACAATGTACACACGTGTATTATATCAAATGTGGGACAACGACGGTGGGCAAAGGCTGCGTCAGCCCCCAAGCTCACCTTCTTCTATTTGCCAACAAACAAATCAGACGTCTCCTGACTGCAATGAGAGAGGAAGAAGTCCTGATGGGTTAAGTCATTTTTGTACAATTACAAGCAAAGGTAAAAATCCCGGTCATCAGGAGGCTGACATCAGCAGGAAGACAGAATACACAAGGCCAATAAGTCACACATAAGCACACGCAGAGGGAGCGGCGAGGAACGGGCAGGGGCGCCGGGCGCCGGGAGCCTGCGGCCTTCGGTGGGTGGATTCTGGGGGCGCCCGAGGAAAGACAGGAAGGAGAAGCCGTGTGGAATTCAGGATACTCCGTGGAGGAGTTTCTGGCCAGTCATCAGCTGCTGCAAAAGCTCTGAGCCGGGAGAGTATTTGGAGGGTTCCAGAAAGGCTGGTTTCTGGGGACGCAGGGGCCAGAGGAAGTAAGAGCGATGAGGCCAGATCATTACTAGGACTTCGGCTTTTCCTGGGGTAGCTGAGAAACCACTGGAGGGTTCTTAGCAGAGAAGTGTCATGATCTCACACTTTAATAGGATGCCCTGGTGGCTGCATTGAGAGTAGACTGAGGGGCACGTGGGCAGGGTGGGGAGCTGGGTGAGGAGGCAGCAGCAGTAACCCGGGCATGACAGCCATGGGGTCAAGGTCATGTCAGTGTGGTAGCGGAAGGTGCTTGGAGACTGTGCATATTTAAAGACAGAGGGGACAGATGGAATTGGGGTATAAGGAAAGAGGAGACTACTTCACTCCAGTGGTTTTAGCAACAGAGAGCAAAAAGTTTCCATTTTCTGAGGCAAGAAAAGCTGTGGGAAGAGCAGGTTTGTGATGGGTGTAAAATCGAGAGCCCGGTGATAGTTATGTCAGGTCTCAGATGCCTTCTAGACACCCAGTCTTGGAAGAGGGTCTTACGTACATATACACACACAATGTACACACGTGTATTATATCAAACGTGGGACAGCGACGGTGGGCAAAGGCTGCGTCAGTCCCCAAGCTCACCTTCTTCTATTTGCCAACAAACAAATCAGACGTCTCCTGACTGCAGTGAGAGAGGAAGAAGTCCTGATGGGTTAAGTCATTTTTGTACAATTACAAGCAAAGGTAAAAATCCCTGTCATCAGGAGGCTGACATCAGCAGGAAGACAGAATACACAAGGCCAATAAGTCACACATAAGCACACGCAGAGGGAGCGGCGAGGAACGGGCAGGGGCGCCGGGCGCCGGGAGCCTTCGGCCTTCGGTGGGTGGATTCTGGGGGCGCCCGAGGAAAGACAGGAAGGAGAAGCCGTGTGGAATTCAGGACACTCCGTGGAGGAGTTTCTGGCCAGTCATCAGCTGCTGCAAAAGCTCTGAGCTGGGAGAGTATTTGGAGGGTTCCAGAAAGGCTGGTTTCTGGGGACGCAGGGGCCAGAGGAAGTAAGAGCGATGAGGCCAGATCATTACTAGGACTTCGGCTTTTCCTGGGGAAGCTGAGAAACCACTGGAGGGTTCTTAGCAGAAAAGTGTCATGATCTCACACTTTAATAGGGTCCCCTGGTGGCTGCATTGAGAGTAGACTGAGGGGCACGTGGGCAGGGTGGGGAGCTGGGTGAGGAGGCAGCAGCAGTAACCCGGGCATGACAGCCATGGGGTCAAGGTCATGTCAGTGTGGTAGCGGAAGGTGCTTGGAGACTGTGCATATTTAAAGACAGAGGGGACAGATGGAATTGGGGTATAAGGAAAGAGGAGACTACTTCACTCCAGTAGTTTTGGCAACAGAGAGCAAAAAGTTTCCATTTTCTGAGGCAAGAAAAGCTGTGGGAAGAGCAGGTTTGTGATAGGTGTAAAATCGAGAGCCCGGTGATAGTTACGTCAGGTCTCAGATGCCTTCTAGACACCCACGTGGAGCTGGTAGCCATGTAGATGAGTCTAGGGCTACAGGAGAGGTCCGGGCTGAATACATGAATGCAGAAGGGATCAGTGTTCTGACAGCGTTGACGCCATGAGGCTGAGCGAGATCCACGAGGGAGTAGGTAGTGACGGAACATGAAAAAGCCCACGGATGAGCCACGGGACACTGCAGCACCAGTAAGTTGGGGAGAAAAAGAGTCCAGCAGGTGTGACCACGAGGGATGGCCAGAAAGGCAAGGCAACCATCAGCAGACTGTGCCGTCTTGTGAGCCGAGGGGAGGATGTGTTTTAAGGAGGAGGGAAAGAGGACTCTATCCAACGTGGTTGGTAAGTCAAGAGACATGACCAAGAATTGGCCACCGGAAGGCGCAGCCTGGGGTGAGCACTGAGCGTATGAGGAGCAGGATTTTGTAGAGCAAAACTGAGAAATGACATTATGGGTGTGTGTGATGGGAAGGATCCAGTCGACGATTTCGGAGGGAATGCCAAGGCAATTGGAAAGGGCTTTCCTCTCACGGCACAAAGGATTGGAATCTAGTGCCCACGTGGCCCTTTCCGGGACATGAGCACCAGGGGAGAGGCCAAGAGAGTGGGCAACTTTCTTGCAACCTTCTCTGAGAGGCTGGTCCACACTCCTGGGCTGTTGTCACTGGCCTGGCACACCGGTCTCGGGGTGCCAACGTACCCAGGCTCACTCCAGCAACACTGTGCGCTGCGTCCCGTGGAAGCCTTTGCATGTATTTATTACGCTCCCGCAGTGTGCAGGGCGCCTCAGAACTCAATTTTGGGGGTTCTTGAGTGAGACGGGGGTGGGGGTGGGGTGCAGCGTCCGGCCTGGGGCGCCACGTCCCGGTGGGGGCCTCCTCCCCGCCGTTCCGCAGCAGCGTGGGGACCGAACCCACGGATTCCCGGCGAGCTGGGCTCGCGTGGGGAACCGGCACCGCGGTCGCCGCTCGCTCCCTCCAGCCGCGCCCTCCTCCCCGGCGCAGCGCACCCCTGGGTGCTCGGGAGGGAGGGTGCGCGGTCCTGGGCCGCCAGTGGTACGCAGGGGTAGGCGGCACCCTTGGCCCCAGCCAGGGCCGTGCTCCACGTGGCCGCTCCCTTCCCTGCTGCTGTCGTCCGGGCTGGGTCCGCACCCCGGCTCTCCACGGTGCGGGGCTGAGCGCAGCTCCCCGGGTTTTGTGTTCCAGCTTCGCAGGGGCAGAAAAGACCCCTGGTGTGGGTTAGGGGAAGGGAGAGGGCGAGCCTTTGGCCTCTTAAGGGTGGTAGTTTGAGGTTCTCCCCCCTGCACCGAGGCGAGGGTGCGTGTCCCCGCGTGGGAAGAGCGCCCCCAAGGACCCGCTGGTCCCCGCGCGCGGGCGTCCCTCCATTCATTGCGACTCCCGGAGCGGCGGCCCCGAGACTGCCACCGAATCTGTGAATGGGAAGACGAAAGCCAACGTCTGTTTCCACTCGCTGCTTCCCCTCCCCCTCCCCTCCAGGCAGAGCGAGCCCGACACAGTGACAAGGGGCGGGGGCGGGGGCTTGGCGGGGGCGTGCGAGATGGGGCGCG
>NW_007734753.1:11444-13947 GCF_000696425.1 Galeopterus variegatus | reverse complement strand
CTCTGGGGCTCCGGGACCAAGAGGCCAGAAGGAGGCACCCCTCCTCCCGGCCCCTCCCTCCCTGGTGGCTTTGATTTCATTATCCCCCTCCCGGGGCGGGCTGGCAGGTGCGGGGGTGGGAGCCGTCTCCGCGGGAGCAGCCTCGCCAAAGGTCCGGCTGCTGACGTCCGAGCGCCCGCTCCTGTCAATGAGCGGCAGCGGCAGACTGGGGACTGTTCTGGTAACGAGGCTGCAGACGTCATCGCCTCCTGTTGGACGCGGGCGGGGGGTGGGGGGGTGTCCGAGCAGCGTCTCAGGCTTAAAGGAAAACTCTCTAAGTTCCAGGCAGCGGGGAGAGTCGTTGCTGACAGCACGCGCACCCCCGTGCCAAGTGTGCGCGGCACCCCGGCTGGCACACGCGCGGGCACACGTTCCGTACATAGGTGTGTGGGTCCCAAGTTGCTGTCGCTGGGAGCTGGAGCCGAAATGGACCGGTGTTCGTTGGCGCCGAGAGCGCTGGGGGGGGCTGCTCTGCCGGAGACTCCCGGGCGGAGGGGCCACCGGGCAACCCCCCACCCCGTGCGGAGTTGTCTTCCCCTTTGGCGAGAAGATCAGCGCGAAGCTTCGAGTGCCCGAAGCCTCCGGAATATGCCTGCGGGACGGAGCAGACGCGAGCGTCCTGGACAGGTCCTGAGCGCGGGCCCCCGGGCTCGCCTGGCCGCGGGTTGTGCGCAGTTCCCAGGGGAGCCCCGTGCCCACCGCGCTGGGCGCCGCGCCCCCCGGCCCCTTGGCATTTATGAAGTCGGAATGCGGCGGAGGGCAGAGGTGCGCCCCGCACACTTTGGCGGGTAAGTTGATAGTTCCTTTTACCTATGACTTAACCCTTGAGAGTCCAGAGAAACTTAGTTCCAACCTTCCCCTACTTTAAGAAAAAAAAAAAAAAAACAACTTCCCATTATTTCCCTCCATCCTTTCTGGCAATGAAAAAACGTGTGTGCCTGTGTGCCTGGGCGCGGGGGGCGTTGTGTTTGTGGACTTGGCTGTTTGGGGAAGGGGTGATGCGTGGAAGTGAGAAAGAAGAAATGGAGTTCATAAAGCCAGAGGACCCAAGGCCAGCCCCAGGGCCCCTGATAGCTTCAGGGCTTGGATCTGAGGAGTTTTCGAGCTGCAAGTGCCCCGCGAAGGCTGCGCGCCAGCTGCAGACCGCAGCGGAGCCGGCCCGCAGGTGCCTCCCGGGGCGGCCTGGAGAAGGGCCGCTGTGCACCTCCCCTCCCTTCCCCGTCTCCCTTCTGCCCTTCTCCAGTGTTCAGGGGACAGGACCCCCTCCTCTTTTCATCCCTGCCTCTGCCACCACTCTCCTCTGGCCCCCCACCTCCCCGGCCTCTTTTGCAAAAGATCCTATGATGTCACAGGGGAGGAGGGGGTCCGGAGTCCCCACCTGAAAGCATCATTATGTTCGAATTGCATTCTGCAGCATTTTATTTTCTTCCTTGCACCCAATTTTTCTTTCAATCCATTGAAAACACACCCCCACCAAACAGCACAAACACAGCTCTCCCCCTACTGTCTGAAGGCTCCACTCCATAACTAGACAGGGCCAGGAATCCTGAGATAGCGCCCACCCCAGCCCCCTCCCAAATTAGGAAGAAATCTGCTGAGATGCCCAAGGAGCCTCTCCTCTCTGGTTTTTTTATTTCTCCTCTCCTCTGAACCTCTCCTTCAAGTTGAAGGAAAAAGAGGAGGAAGGAAGGAGAGAGAGAGAGAGAGAGAGAGAGAGAGAGAGAGAGAGAGAGAAACAGCACTCAGCCCCTTAGACGTAGGGCTACATTGATGGAACTGACTGTAGGATTCTGCACTGAGTCCCTGCCCCCTCCTGCCTTTCCTGCCATTCCGAAGTCCCTTCCCCTCTTTAAGCTGCTCCTTCCCTGGTCTCTTCTCCCCACCCCTTTCCCCACCTAACCCCCTCCCCTCCACCTAACCCCACCTTCACTCTGCTCTCCGAGGGGGGAGGGCTGGGGGTGGGGAAAGAAAACCCCCAAAGCCCCAGCCCTGGGCAGAGATGTCGAAGAAACGCAAAGCCCTCGAGGCTGGAGGAGGTGGCGGAGACTCTCGGCTCCCAGAGGAGGAACCCACTGCCTGGTTTGGGGACAGCAGCGAGGAGCAAGGTAGGGGGAGGAGAGGGGGAGGAGAAAAAGGCAAGGAGCACATGCAGGAAAACGTTTTGGAGTTGAGATCTCTTCATAGGAACACCCTGGCCAGCCTTCCTCAGAGACAACTTGAGTAGAGTTTTTTCCCCCACAAATGGGATTTTACGTGTGTCTTCAGGAAATTGGGGGTGGGTGGGAATGAGCTGATTAGGCAGATGCTGGAGACCGAGATCTGTGTGAACTTGAAGCTATGTGGAGAGAAAAGGTGGGGGGTGGGGTGGGGGGGGATGCAGAGGTGGCAGGGAGAGCTCAGGAGGTAATGACTGGGGTCTGCTGACCACGTCCCCACCCCCCCCCCCCCCCCCCCCCCCCCCCCC
>NW_007734753.1:6776-11252 GCF_000696425.1 Galeopterus variegatus | reverse complement strand
CCCCCCCCCCCCCCCCCCCCCCCGCCTGCCTTGTTGTTGTGTGCATTGGTGTGGACAGCTGTCCTGTGGATGTCTAGCCTGCATTACGTCTGCATGCAGGACACCTCTGTGCAGAGGGTAGGGGTGCCGGTGATGTCCCCTAGTGTTTGTTGCTGATGAGGGGCAGCAGTGAGGGACATGGCCTTCTCCCATGCTTCTCCAATCCAGGGATGCTAAGGGTTGCGTCATGTGGAATCTTCATCCCTGCACAGGCAGGGCCCTCTGCATCCTGAAGTTGGAGGTGAGGTTTGAAGCAAATGGAGTGACGTGCTATGATTTCAAGGAGGGCTGGAGTGGTGAAAGCAGTCGGATAGTTCCTTGCCTAGAATAATACCAATGAGAAAGCAAAGATGGAAAATATTCTGTGGAAACAGAAGTGATACTTGGATATCTGATTTCCACATAAAAGAAACCCAGACAGACACCTTTAGCCTCACTGAAAGCATTCTGGAATTGGTTAACAGTAGGCCCAAATGAACTCGTCAAGCTTTTTCTGGGTTGTAGTTACAATACAAAGGGAAAATGAGCCAGATGGAAATGTTCTGTTGTTAGTTAGGCTGTGGAAAACGAGGTGAAAAGGCACCTGGGGAATAGTCTGAACCCAGGTAGGCAGGCAGGTCGAGGAGGTGTTTGTGTGACTGCTTTCCCTCCTGCAACCCAGCCTGTGGCCCCGGTGTGTGGCCCTGCAGGTCCGGGCAGGGCACCGGGAGAGAAGGGCTTGCGTCTCCAAAATGGAGTCAATGGCTCTTCTCCTTTGACGTCACAGGAAACACGAAGTCACAGAAGTCCTTCCCGCAAAGAAAACATGAATCTCTGTGTGCGCTGGGAACCTTCTGCATGGCTGGCATGCATTCGAAAACAAAGGACTGGGTTTTGGCTATGCCGGGACCGTGCATGTGGGTTTTACTCGGCATAGTTGAGAGCAACGCTGCCCGCTTACCTCAGCAGAGGTGGTATTGCAGTGACTGCCCATGTCTTGACTTTCCTTACTCAGTTTTGATGTTAGAGCAAAAGTCAGGGCACTTTTTATGTTAATTATACTGAAGAACTGGTATTGGGTAAGAAATTCAAATATTGCAAATGAGTTTCTTTCTATGGTTGGTATTTTTCCATCTTTGGGGGAAATAATTCGATGTCACCATGAGTGTCTGGCAAATTCATCAGCTGTTTAGGCAGCATTTGATTTTGACCTATGGTTGCTCTATAAAGGCACATACCCTTTTCTTTTGGCTAAGAACTAGTGAAGTCTATGGGAAGTGACATCATTATTATGGTAAATAACAACCTGGATGTATTTTATGCTATTTTAATAATTAATAAATGCATGGCTACCAGTTATGAAAAGAAATGAGTTGCATTTTAACAAACATTTTTCATCTTTTTTTGTGAAAAAACGTGGTATCAGAATTTTAAAAAAAGAAAATCTATGCTATGGAGGGCCAATACTACCAGTAACACATAATTCCTACATTCCCCAGATACTAGGATTCTACAGAGAATATTTTGCAAGTCAGAATAGGCTACAGTAAGTACCTATATCTGTATTATTCAGAGTATCATAATTTTCCAATGATTTTTTGTACAAATTGGGTTTTTTTTTTTAGAGCTTAAAAATATCTAAAGATTTTGTCTGAGAATATGTAACTGCAGAAACCATTAAGGGTGTGAACACTCAACTACCATATTATTGTGAATGTATTTCGTTGGGCCCTGGGAGACATGGCGCATAGCACATGTCTACATATATGTGGTATGTGTATATGGTATATGGCTACATGTCTGTGTGACACTTTGACCGTGGAAGATGGGGAGGCGCAGTGGATACCAGTGTTTGAGTGACACCTGGTCGTGACACATGATCCCTTGCTCGTGGTTAAGAAACTGGATCTTCTCTACTTCTCAAACTCAATACCATCCCTGTTGTTTTCCCCTTTGGGTCTCTAAGCCAAGTTCGACACTAAAGAACAGAGAAAAGTATACACATCAGCCCTGCTGACTTTGATGATCAGAGGGGACTTCTTTCAAGTTCCAATAATCTAGAAGGCTAATGTGTTTGTCCATTTCAACTGTTGAAAGTACATTATAGCATGGATTAAATTAAGGTAATTGGGAATTAAGGGTCAGTGGTAGTCACGGATTCTAAGACCGCCTGTCAGAAGGTTGGTTTGCTCTAAAGTTTTAAAAGCTGGTAAGCAATCAGGCTGCCTGAAGAAGAGTGTGGTGGAGACTTTGAGCATCAGAACAAAAACGCATCGGTCCTTTTCATGTTCTTATCCACTACCAATCTCTGCCAGCATGCATGGGGTCCCCAGATGCGGTCGGTGGGTGGTCATTTCCAGTCCCGTGCTGATATTTCCTGGAGGTTGTGTTGTAATGGCACCTGTCATGTTAATTGTTTCTCTGTAGGAGATTCCCTGTGGGGATGAAGTAAGATTGTACAGGGTTCACTGTGCACACACAGGAATGATTTTGGTTTTCTCCCTGACCTTGATAGATCCATCTTATTTAATTTAACTGGTAAGAGAGAAAATGAAGTGCATTATTTCAGCTTTGGCCGAACATTT
Organism: Galeopterus variegatus; assembly: GCF_000696425.1. Taxonomy (NCBI): domain Eukaryota; kingdom Metazoa; phylum Chordata; class Mammalia; order Dermoptera; family Cynocephalidae; genus Galeopterus; species Galeopterus variegatus. The sequence goes on along the minus strand of NW_007734753.1, from coordinate 8,649 downwards.
CTTTGGATGTCCGCTGAACTTGTGTGACATTTGTGCACACATATGTATGTGTGTCTGTCTGTAAAATCGTGACCAGGATGTGGTCCTCTTGTGGGCCCCACCTGGCCCAATGTCCAACATGTATGCAGACTATACTGATGAAAGATATTTGCATAAGATGTTAAACTTACAAAGAGTTTGCCTTCTGGGGTATAAATGGACGATGCCAGCCACAATTTTTGTTTTGCTTTGTTTCTACTTTTCTTCACTGCTTTGAACTTAGACATAAGAGTATGTTACAACCTTCAGTTAATTATGAAGATAATGGATATGTCAAAGACTGGATGGGAAGGGTCCGTGATGAAAACACTGAATAATTGTATATATTAGTCTTTTAAGAAGATATTTCTATTTTTTCCCATTCTCTTCACATTAGTCTCTTTTTAAAGAATTATTTACTTAGAAACTTTGGTTCAATCACAAGATGTCTTAGTAGTTACTCTGCACTGAGACGTCATATTTAACCCTGTTTTCCCACAGTTACACTCTAGATAGAAACCTGTCCTCTCAGCCCTTGTAGGCTCTCTGAAGTCCATCTGCATTGCCCTATTATTTACTTAGAAACTTTGGTTCAATCACAAGATGTCTTAGTAGTTACTCTGCACTGAGATGTCATATTTAACCCTATTTTCCCACAGTTACACTCTAGATAGAAACCTGTCCTCTCAGCCCTTGTAGGCTCTCTGAAGTCCATCTGCATTGCCCTCGACCCCCTCCCCACTGTCACCCTAATTCTTCTATATGGATTTGTCTTCTAGTTTTAGCTCCCACTTCTTTTAAGATGGTTTTTGGATATGCAGTAATGTTAATTGTATGCTATTACATTAAATTAATTTCATGCATGTTTTAAAAATAAGTAGCTTCTATTTTTGATGAAAATGTTTAAAATTCTCTTCAGCCCAGTTTTCTGGATTCCTGCAATTGTACTGCTTAGAGTCACCTGAAAGGGAGCCCCTGGCACTGAATGAACCTGGGGGTATGGATGCGACCCTACTTACAGTGTGCATTTCTCTGATTTCTTGAGCCACAATGAAACCATCAGTGGGTGGTTCTTCTGTTGTCCAATGGGTCAATGACTGAAATAAGCGCATGGTTTCTTATAGTGGATACCTCTATGATATCAGAATGACAGATGGACTTTAGGACTTTCCTGTATTGTTAGTGGGTGGTTGGCTTTGGGAGAATCTGGAAACTGAAGGTGTAGGAAGTAGTATTAATTTTATGCCTCTAAAGCTAATTATAGTGAACATGTAGTTTGTTAAGTGACCTACATCTACACAATCCCTTAAAATCGGCTGGATTGATCTTTCCAACAAATTAATGTTATTAATAAAATGGATCAGATTGACTATTTTTTATATATTATAAAATAATCTCTTAAAGGGTGATTTATAATCATTACCATTGAAGAATGGGTATGCCCCTTGGAAGAGAAAATCAATGTTAAAGGAAACGATCATCATGTAAGCACACGTTCTGCAGAAGTTTGATGGCAGAAAGAGTTGGAATTCAGACATTTTTTTAGTTCTCGTGCTAGTTCCTCTGGCTGCGCACCAGTAAGACCATTGCCATCGAGTGGGCCACAGAAGGGGGAGAGAGGAGAATTTGTGGGAAAACAAAAAAGACAAGAATGCAGAAGGGAACGGAGATGTCATCCTGACTCTTGGGCCCGCTGCCTTTTTGATTCAAGCCTTAAAGGAAATTACATATACGTGGAAGACAAAATTCTCCCCATTTTCCTTTCTCCACATCTGTAAAGCTAAAGGGCTGACTTTGATGGTCAAATGTCTGTGACTCTGTGATTTTGTGAAGCCCTGGATAACCTGTCACTGGA
>NW_007734753.1:921-6209 GCF_000696425.1 Galeopterus variegatus | reverse complement strand
GTTCTAGAACAGCAGAAGGTCTGAGCATCATGGAGCAATAACACAGGGCACCTTTTGCCCTGTAATTTAGCAGCGCCTCCTCCATTCCCCTATGTTGGGAATGGAGGCCTATGTCTACATTCCTATTGGCCACCCTGCCCCTCCAGAAACTCGAGAACGGGGTTGTGAATAAGTGGAGGTGAAAGTGAGGTAGCGCTGCTGCCTTCCATCCCTTCCATGCTAGACCAAATCAGGTCCATGGAACATTTCTTCTCAGGTAAGCAGCAATTACTTTCATCTTGTTAGCTGGAGGAGCAGTTTTAATAAAAGAACTGCTCAACTGTGACATGAGATTCTTGTTAAAAGTTCTTTGACGTTTTCTTTCTGGATGAATATAAGGTAGCAATCACAATGGCCAGTAGCATAATTTCATATACTTTATATATAATATATAGCACATACACACATACATATTAGTACACGTGTGTGTATTGCGTGCACACACATGGTAAAAAGTCAAATATCACAATGGGATGTACAGAGAAAATGTGCAGTTAGTCCTCCTACAGCCCCAATCGCCTTCCCCAAAGGTCACCAACGTTACGAGGCTCTGATTACAGCCAACCAGAAATATTCTGTGCATATACAGGTTTATATAAAGAAAACCCCTTTCTTATATAGACACCAGGATCCTGTATACACTGTTCTCTTTGTATCTTGCTTTATCCACTTACCTCTATCTTGGAAATTTACCAGCATGCTCGTATATAGATCCACTTTATTTTTACTGTCTGTATTATAATTATGATACAGTGTACCACAATTTATTTAATTAAACTCCTATTGAATGATTTTGAAGAAACTTAGAAACAAAAGTCTTTTGCTTTCATCAATAATGTTGTAAAAGCAACTACACAGGACTTTGGGGGCACATGTATAAACTGATATGTTGAAATTCCTAGATACAGACATTGGGTCTCAGAGGTGATAATTTAAGCTCCACAAAGACCTCCCACACCCCAACTTTCTTATGTAGTTTGATCCGCCATCAGAATGGGCACCACACTTTGAGGACTCAAAATGGGTGTTTGGTAAATATATGCATGCTCCTCAAAACAGTGGGGTAGAATATTCAAAATACAAACAGTGCCAGATGCAGGATTTTAGGATCCGTGGGACTGTTTCTTTCCTCCTCTCTCTGTTTAAAGTAGATGTTGGGATAAACAGTCTCGTGTTTTGTCCATTTCAGTTATGATAAATAGGCACAGGCTTGTGATTTTGCTAGAATAAACACTGAGGGAATTTAAGTAATGACAGAGAAAGAATCGTGTTATGTTTAAATGTATATTATTTTAAAACAAAACACTAATATTTTTTCTGGGGAGATTCATGAAGATTATAATTGGTATAAATATTACTCTGATAATAATCACAATGATAAGTCTGGGTTTTACTACTTTTACACATTTTATATAGTTAGAGATTTAATTTTGTCAATGAGAGCGTAAATCTACAGAGGATGGGGGCTGCAGGTCATATGGCTTCATCTGGAAACTGATAAGACCTGTCTTGTCCAGTATTCTGTCCTTACTGCTGCATTGTGCCTCGTCCATAGTGGACACTCAATAATTTCTTGCTGAATAAAACGAATGTGTTTGAATTATTGAGTATTCTATTCAATAGCAACCACAGTAATTCTACTTGTAAATGGCTAGAGATAAGAAGAATCATTTATATGAAGTTATAAAAGTTTTTCATTTGTAAAAGAAGATCTGCTCTGAGATTAAGCATAGGCAGGAAATCAAAACACAGTGTCACATATTTGTAAAAGTAGTTTTCCTTTGGACTTAATTTTAAGATATTAATGCCTGGTATGAATGGGTCAGAGAAAACCAGAAACATGTTTCTCTTCCCCTTCTGCCCCCACACGGGCCAGCTGAAGAGAAAGCTCACGTGGCTTCCCTCCGTGCCATTGGGGAGTTCAGTCCCCACAAGCCCCGGCCAGAGCACAAGGACCCTCCCTCAGCTGCACCTGCTCCGTGCAGTCAGTCCCTAAGCTGTCTCCCTGCTCTCAGGCCATTTTCAGACATGCTTGGGAGCCAGCCCTGCTTGCCTTAGGAAGCCTCATTATGTAAGTAATAAACGTGTCAAACCCTCTTGGTTTACGTGTCATCGGTCTTGACAGATGAACTACATTCTGAGTGGCAGGCCCAACTCCCTCCCGTGCAGCGCCTATGACAGACTCTTTGCTACCTTTTCTTCCCTCCTCCTCTCCTCTTCTCCTCTTTCCCTTCTTCCCCCTCTCCCTTTCCTTCTCCTTCTCTCTCACAATAATCATGATTTCTGCCTGAGCCACTTCAGAGTTACTTGGAGACGTGATGATGATCGTGCTATCCTGACACCTGGCACCAGTGTATCTCTCATAAGGGGAACCATCTTTGTTCGCGTACGGACAGCAGCAGGGGAGATCGTGAGGCTTCAGGTGCCAAGGGTCTTGGTTGTTCCATAGAGAACGTGAGGGACAGTGGGAAGGAGAAGGTGAGGAGACAAAGCCACAGAGGGACCTTACTAGCAGTGTGGCCGGCTAGGACTGCAGGACCCAGCAAGGGCTGCTGTTCACGTGTGCTCATTTGGAGCCTGGTGCAAGATGTGACCCCAGTGCTTTGGTAAGTCTGCCGAACTCTCAGGTGCTTTAGAGTGGGCTTTGAAAACAAAAACCAGGGGAGGCTCTGACTTTTATGTCTGGGTCCAGGTGGCACAGACCTGAGTGAACCTCACAGAAGTGGCAGCCAGAGCCTGGTGAGTCCATGAGGACTCAGGTCCTAGAATGTTTTTGGAGATGTTAGCAGGGCTTCGGGTATCTGCAGGCTGTGATATGTGTTATTCAAGACAAATCTCCCTATCTAAAGGGCTTCCAAAGCCCTGACTTTGAGCCATATTTAAGCAATATTTTTCCCTAACTTGAAGTTAATTGGAACATTTGATTGTACTCACAGCCTAATCTCCTGTTTTTAACATAGTGTCACCCAGCACATTATTGAGATTTAAGAGATTATTGAGATTTTGGCTTGAGATTTAGGTGAAGATTGCCAGGTGTTGTCACATGCCTGGTTTCAAGGTCCAATAGATTTCAGTGGCCCAATCTAAAATCACCTGCATAGGGTCCAAAGCAGCTGTGTATCTTAAGTGATAAAAATAATAATTAACACGTACATAACAATAATTGTTAAGTATAAGAAGTCTTCTTTAGCTTCATTATGAATGTCCAAATGTATGTGGGGGAAGAATAACTTGTCACGACACACAAGAAAAATCTGTAATTTACTGACAGTGTGTTAATTTAATCTATACCCCTCTCTGCTTAATATTAGGCCCTTTTCTGGCCTGTTCCCTCCAGGTTTTGTTCAGTCTCTGGTTGTCAGACTTCTAAGACCATCATCATTTGATTGTCTGAAATACGATGCAGAAGAACTGCATGGTGGAACTGAAATGTTGTCAATTACAGGATTTCACGGGAGCAACTGGGAGTGACGTTGGGAACAGCTCCACTCCAGGCTACACCGTTGAAAAACGTGGTAGACTTTCCACTGAAGAAACAAAATCAGTGAGGATTACCTGGCGTCCCTACTACTAGCCTGGTGTCCGTACTACTATGTATTTCTAGCCTATTCTATTCTACTTGTCAAACACGTGCTGGGTGTCCACTGAGTGCTTGACCTGCGCTGAGTGCTGGACGGACGGTGTCACAAGAGCCGGCTCAGCCCTGCTGGCCGCGGAGGGGAGGTGTAGCTTCAACTCGTAGTACAAAGAGCTCGCTGAGATTTTTTTTACTTTCTGATTTTGCTTACTTTTATTGTCTGTCTCTCCCCACAAGAGAACATTCTCGATAAAGGTAGAAACTGCTTTGTTCTTTTTTTCCAGTGTACCTCTCGCAGTTGGGAGAAAGCCTGGCAAGTATGAAGTGCTCTGTAAATATTTGTTGAATGAATGTTGGAGCTCCCTTTTTAATGGAACTTTTCTCTAGACTTAGGATCCACAGAACGTATTACAGAATGGATTAAGGCGGACTTTTAGAAGAGCCCCTGGGTGGACTCAGCGCCCACGGCTCTCTCTGCTTCGGTCAGTCTGTGTTGGGAGGCCCCTCTCCGTCGAAAGAAAGCAAACTTTAAGTGGCAAGGGCTTTATCAGGAAGTCCCTGAGGAGCGTCAACAACACACATTAGGGCACAGAGAGCAGAGACCCCAGGGCATGGCCTGGGCTCCTTCTGTGCCTCCCCTGTCCTCTCTGATAACAAGACAGGCAGCTCCAGGTCAAACCCTCGGAAACCTGAGCAAGGGAACAACACTTTTCCCAGCAAGCCTGGCCAGAGTCTTGTTCTTGCTGAGGGGTCAGGGTCTGTTTCTAGAGGAAGGTAGGAGGCAAAACTGTGCAGACAAGCACGACAGCCACCCTCTGTCCCCTGCCAGGCCCCTCTCCCTGAGTAGAGCGGGCACGCTGCTATCCCTTCTCACTGTAACGTAATTGCCGATGCTTCTCTTAATTCCTAGTAAAATTAAGTACCAATGCTCTACCTCAGCATTTAGGTCTGCCATTCTGTGGTCCCAAAGAAGGCACCAATAAGATCATGGACGTGCAAAGTGCTGTCACCTGAAAAGAGTGACACACAGGTAAAGTCTTGTATCCGGCGTTCATCCAGTCCTGTCCTCACAGACACCCTATCACTCAGCTAAACAGATACTCCCTTATTACTGCCTATGGCGTCTCCTCTTCCCAGAGCTCCTGTTCTCAGGCCCTCTTTCTGGAAAGCTCAGGCATCCTCGGAGGCCCCGATGGATTTCTGCCTCCTCCAGGAGCGCGGCCGTCTCCACCAGGGTAGGACGTTCTCCTGTGGCTTCCAGAGCTCTAGGTTGTCCATAAAGAAGGTCCCCTCGTCCATGCTCTTGCGTCACTGGACTAATAATTTGCATAGAGCCCAGGGACTATTTTTGATGGGATAGGGAATAAATTCTTGAAAGTGGTCACTTGCCAAAAATGTCTGGATGAAAGAGAAGGAAAGGTGTGGAGAAATAAAAACGCACAAAGTGCCACCCTAATGACTGGTAATAGCAACTTATGGTATGGGAAAGCAATTCTAAACTTATCGTCATTTTTTTTAGCACCGTTTAAGAACTATGTAATTAATAGACTGATTCAGGTGGTGTTTTGTAGATGATAGAAAATATAAAGGCAAAACTATTTCGTTTCAGACAATGACTGGTTTGCAGGGTGAATAGTTTTAAGCGGAAATGTTTTAGTTTTGTTAAGAAATT
>NW_007734753.1:0-426 GCF_000696425.1 Galeopterus variegatus | reverse complement strand
AATGACTGGTTTGCAGGGTGAATAGTTTTAAGCGGAAATGTTTTAGTTTTGTTAAGAAATTCTGTCATGTTATTGAAGAAGGAAATTGCCCAGCTATTAAAGAGGATAAATTTCCTTTAAAAATCATTTATTGAAACATAATTTATTATACATATCTGGGGGGTACAGCATTGAAATCATTCCTGTGTGCAATATGTGATACTCAAATCAGGATAATTAGTATATTCAACATTATACAATGTAGTTATTTTTTGTAGCCCTTTACCAGTTTCTCACTAATCTCCCTCCTCCTCCCCCTTTCCCACCTCTGGTGATCTCAGCTCTGTTCTCTCCTTTCGAAAGTTCAATGAATTATTGTGATTGTTTTTCTCTTTCTCTCCTTCCTTCCTTCCTTCCTTCCTTCCTTCCTTCCTTCCTTCCTTCCTT
>NW_007734752.1:80022-88172 GCF_000696425.1 Galeopterus variegatus | reverse complement strand
TCACACCCAGGGCTATGAAAGACCAGTGCAGGGGCTTGTGTGTTAACCTGAACACACAAGTGTCACAGAAATGAACTGTACTGAAGGTCAAGGTTGTTTTTTTCCAGAAATCTGCCACAGAGAAATACTTTTACAAAATGCAATAAAAATTAATCACTAGAAAATAAAAGCATCAAAAGTAAAAGTCTACATTTGTTGTTACTATATTCAACAGTCAAATTTACTCTATTAAATGGCAATGAGTTTCTAAATCCTTTCTCTCAATTTTTGTGTTTATTTTGGTGCATACTAGTGCCCTGGCAATGACTACCTTTGGGTAGTGCTGCACTATACTTATATTTAAACTTATAAGTTTGAATGAACACTGGTTATAATAAGGTTCCTCTATCTATTGAGAGGCTGATAACTCCTCTAAATGCTAGTCTTTTTTGTTGGGTAGTGCTGCACTATACTTATATTTAAACTTATAAGTTTGAATGAACACTGTTTATAATAAGGTTCCTCTATCTATTGAGAGGCTGATAACTCCTCTAAATGCTAGTCTTTTTTTTTTTTAATTAAGATGATTATTTGCTTTTTCTTCTATCTGAAAAATTTTTGTCCAGATACCAGATATAGGTTCCAAAGTAAACAAAAATGGAGAATTTTTGAAACTTTGTGCTGCTGTATGATACAACTGTGATGCTATTTTGATAAATGTTAAAAGAAAAATTTGAAACTAAGAAATGCATTCCTTCGCCAAGAGGACACTGAATAATAGTGAAGACAGAGAAAAAGGACCAGAAGCCCAAGATGCTCACCGCCCCCATCCTCTGCAGGTAAGAATTCTCTTTCAAATCCATCCTAAAATTGAATGGCTATTGGAAAACTGAAAAATGAGTACTTAAGAGATCTCAAATATAAGGTGACATGTGGAATTCTTCAACCTGCCATGCCTCTTGAGAAGTTCTCAGTTAAATAACAAGAATGACAACCACGATACGTTCACACACACACACAAAAAAAAAAAAATAAGAAAAAAAGGAAGGGGGAAAGAAGTCAATGTTTCTTGGTTTTTTTTAAAATACACTCTAAAGTTCCATGTTAATTTTTTTAAAAAGTCACCATAGCTCATGTGGCCTTTATGAATTGACAGGTCAAGGCCCTGGCCTTTCTGGTTACTCTAGAAATTAGAGAGGGAGGGCAAGGAAGGACGCAATACGGAGGAGAGAGATTACTAGACAGGAGTCAGCAATCCAGAGCAAACCCAATCTGAAGGAAACAATTAGAAACTGGCACAAGTCCCAAATCAATAAGCGGAGGTGGCTGTGGGCAGTGAGCATAATGGCTGGGTAATGAAAACTAAAATGCAGGTAAGCAAGCACTGGGAAAGGAGCAGCTCTTCAGTGTCTCTCTGGCTGAGGAGAGGGTCATCTATCGGGAGGTTGGCAAAGACATGTCTGAACAGGATCTCCCAGCCCAGCTAGTCCCTGATGTCATAGCCTGTGTGAGTGAACAGTACTGGTGTGGTTTTCCCAAACTCTATGAGAAATAAAGTCTTCATGGCTTGCCTGGTCAAGCCCCGAGTATAGTCTCAACAGGAAAAACACTTCTGCAGAATGTGCAATGGATTCAAAGACCTCTGGAACTCTATTTCCCATTAGCTCTAATGGAGGCTGTGCTAATAAATTCCCCAGCTCTGGGCTGAACAGGTGTAATTCAGTAATGTAGCTGTAATTGAGTGATGTCAACTCAAAATAATTTGTAATGTTTTTCGAACAAATTATCTCATTTTTTTTCCTGGAAAAAGGTATCTGTGATTCCATGTGATAAGTGGCTTTAAAAGGATGACATATAGTGCTAGTGATAAAAATCTTTAATTGATGGAAATGCTAATAGGAGCATTGGCTAAGAATTATCTTTGCTGATTCTTTATATACTGTTAACCTTTTAAACATAACCAACTTTCATTTTCAAATGGCAAATGCTTTGTATTTGTGACACATGGTCCTCAGATATTTCTGTTTCACCACTATGATCATTCTACTGGAGAGGTTCTTTATAAACCCTGCAATTTAGCCATTCCCTTTCCTGCACACTCCCCAAGCTAGATGAACACATCACCACCTCTGTGCTTCTGAGAAGGATTGTCTCCTGGTCTGGACTGCCGTTTACCCCTCTTTCGCGTACCTATGAATGACCTGTTGTCTCTCAAGGCCCAGTCAAAACCCTCGTTCTCCATGAAGCTCTCCAGACCTCTAACCAGAATTTCTCTCTCACACTCCATACTCCTAGAGCACTTTGAGACCCCCTCCATTACTGTATTACACCTCAGATTCCCTTGCACATGCTATGCCTCTGCTGCCGCTCCTGGGTAAGGCCCACTCATCCTTGTGGTTTCAGTTCAATGTCTTGCCTCAAGGAGAATCTTCCCTCCTTCAGATTAGGGGATATTACTCATGCACTTTCACTCCTCTGCATTCCTTTCTTTTGTTGCACTAACTGCAGTTGTCATTATTGTCTCTCTCCTCCACTAGGAGTGGGCTATAGGCAAGCCTGTGTTGACTTTTTCCTAAATCTAGTAGCAAGCACATAGTACTACATATTTGAAGAAAGAAAGAATGAATGGATAGATGGAAGAACAAACAAACATTATATCTGTGCCTGTCTCTCTCTCCCTATGTCTGTCCTCCCTACCAGACCGTGAACTCAAAGGCAACATATTCCTCACTATAGCAACCATAATATCTAACTAGGGACTTACACACAATGAAGATGAGCAAAACTCAGTTGAACTAAATTGAATTTCTTCTATGTGAACTCAAAGGCAACATATTCCTCACTATAGCAACCATAATATCTAAATAGGGACTTACACACAATGAAGATGAGCAAAACTCAGTTGAACTAAATTGAATTTCTTCTATCATAGTATTAGCATCAGGTTAGCCAGAGAGAATTTAGTCCCCAAAGCTTACTGTGTTTTACACCATCTGCTACCTGCTGACCCTCATTAAGCCGCTACCACATGTCAGCCACTCTGCAGGACACTGTGGAACAGAAGTGAGTGATATTTAGAATGAAGCACTCCATAGTTTCAGAGTGATTCTCATTTATGACTACATTTTTGCATTCATGCCAGATACTTGGAGAATTTTAGAGGTTAATCAAACACAGACACTGTCCTTGAGGAGCTCAGGGTCTAGTGGGAGAGATAAAAATGAAGAAAAAATCCCAGGACGTAAAACCAACGAGTAATATAAGAGGGGTCCCAGTAAAGACTCTAGGTGTTCCAGTGAGGGACAGAGGGGATGTAGGCTTAACTGGGGGTGGTTTTTAAAATGAGTCTTACCTAGGGATTGGGGATGCTGCAAAAAGGAAACAAAGTTGGAAAACAAGGCCATTTTTTTCTGTGGTTCAACAGATCTTCGTCACCTACTGTGTGAACCACTGGAAGTTCAGTGGTAAGTAAACCTAAACCCATTCTCAATAGGAACTTACATCCTAATGGTAGAAATACACAAAAGTAAACAAGCAACAGTGCCAGGTAGTGAAGAGTGTGCTGAAGGAAAACAGGGCAGTGTAACTGGCTGAGCTGATGAAAGTGCTACCCTAGACAGGGTGGTCAGGTGAGGTCTTCCCACAGCAATGACAATGAACAGTGACCTGAATGAAGAGAAGGAGGGAGCCATGCAACACTCCATGGGAAGAATGTTCCCAGAAAAGAAAATAGCAATCCTGTCCACAGAGGAGGGAGTGCTGACAACTTCTTTTTCAAACCGGGCATGTTCTTGGGGATCTGAATGTTCTTGATGAGACTTTTTGTTGTTATTTAGATAACACTCATATAAAACATTCCATTCATACTCTAAATCAGCTACATGGCGTCTAAACTATGGATACCGGCCCATTTCTGTGCCTAAGTTTGCATTTGTGTTTATAATTGTGGTGGTATCAGGTATTGCTGCTTTAATTGTCACAAGCCAAAGATAAAAGAAGCACTCTTACTACTTAAATAATGTGTTTGTGCCCTAAGACCTCAGAGTAGGGGTGCAGTACAAATGAATTGTCCCGGTAGCAGCAGCTGAAAGTGTTAGGGCAATTGTGTCTTCACATGGCCCAGGTTAATGCAGGCATGACAAGCTATATAAAACCTTTGACATAAGAGACATCATATATTGATATTTTCAGAGATGATTCTGTTTAAATAAAACAACATCATCCATCATGTTAAATTAATGTTGCTAATTTGAATTTGGTTTTGTTGTTTTGATTGCATTTAATTTGTAAATGTGTTCTGGCTTCATATTTGTCTAAAAACTGTACACACAGAAGCTTATACCTAGTTTATATTTTCACATGTTTCAGTAAATCCAATAATAAAAAAATTAAGTCGACATTGGGAGTTCATAAGTCTTTTCCTTCAAATGGCATCCATGTGTTACTCAAGTTTGGCCATAATGAAAAGTAGTGGTGGAAACAGTACTTGTTTTATAGAACTATCACCAGGTCATAGTTCTTGGTGGTTTTTGATGAATCACACGGTAAATACAGGAAAGGAAAGAAGTGAATATCTTTGGTAGGAAAAAGTATCGCGAATCAGATACACCTAACAACTGTTAACGTTTCCTCTCTGTACACCAAAGAACACGTAGGCCATAATTTATATATCATGTAGGTTAATCCTCCTTCAGAACATCTAGCCCACTGGAACATTAAATGTGGAAAGTATGTGGGGGGAAGAAAGAAGGTGAAGAGGCCATAATCAAAGGTTCACTGCACTCCAGTGGCAGATTAAATGCAGAGTGAGATGAAGAGTCAAGCATCACTAAAAATGCAAAATAAATCCAGCTAAACATATGTCACTTGCAAGGAAGAGTTTTTCTCACAACATAAGGCTATTGTATGCCAAGAAAAGTCAAGAAGAGCTAAGACAACTGTCTGAAAACCTTAGGCAATTGGTAGAGAATGCTTCTTGGGTTTCCCACAGCAATGACAATGAACAGTGACCTGAATGAAGAGAAGGAGGGAGCCATGCAACACTCCATGGGAAGAATGTTCCCAGAAAAGAAAATAGCAATCCTGTCCACAGAGGAGGGAGTGCTGACAACTTCTTTTTCAAACCGGGCATGTTCTTGGGGATCTGAATGTTCTTGATGAGACTTTTTGTTGTTATTTAGATAACACTCATATAAAACATTCCATTCATACTCTAAATCAGCTACATGGCGTCTAAACTATGGATACCGGCCCATTTCTGTGCCTAAGTTTGCATTTGTGTTTATAATTGTGGTGGTATCAGGTATTGCTGCTTTAATTGTCACAAGCCAAAGATAAAAGAAGCACTCTTACTACTTAAATAATGTGTTTGTGCCCTAAGACCTCAGAGTAGGGGTGCAGTACAAATGAATTGTCCCGGTAGCAGCAGCTGAAAGTGTTAGGGCAATTGTGTCTTCACATGGCCCAGGTTAATGCAGGCATGACAAGCTATATAAAACCTTTGACATAAGAGACATCATATATTGATATTTTCAGAGATGATTCTGTTTAAATAAAACAACATCATCCATCATGTTAAATTAATGTTGCTAATTTGAATTTGGTTTTGTTGTTTTGATTGCATTTAATTTGTAAATGTGTTCTGGCTTCATATTTGTCTAAAAACTGTACACACAGAAGCTTATACCTAGTTTATATTTTCACATGTTTCAGTAAATCCAATAATAAAAAAATTAAGTCGACATTGGGAGTTCATAAGTCTTTTCCTTCAAATGGCATCCATGTGTTACTCAAGTTTGGCCATAATGAAAAGTAGTGGTGGAAACAGTACTTGTTTTATAGAACTATCACCAGGTCATAGTTCTTGGTGGTTTTTGATGAATCACACGGTAAATACAGGAAAGGAAAGAAGTGAATATCTTTGGTAGGAAAAAGTATCGTGAATCAGATACACCTAACAACTGTTAACGTTTCCTCTCTGTACACCAAAGAACACGTAGGCCATAATTTATATATCATGTAGGTTAATCCTCCTTCAGAACATCTAGCCCACTGGAACATTAAATGTGGAAAGTATGTGGGGGGAAGAAAGAAGGTGAAGAGGCCATAATCAAAGGTTCACTGCACTCCAGTGGCAGATTAAATGCAGAGTGAGATGAAGAGTCAAGCATCACTAAAAATGCAAAATAAATCCAGCTAAACATATGTCACTTGCAAGGAAGAGTTTTTCTCACAACATAAGGCTATTGTATGCCAAGAAAAGTCAAGAAGAGCTAAGACAACTGTCTGAAAACCTTAGGCAATTGGTAGAGAATGCTTCTTGGGTCACAGAATCCTATAAACCTTAAACTTTAGTAACTGAGAGTGGGAATCTGGAATAAAACTGACCGAACTTCAAGAATCACCTCCAACAGAGACCATCTCTGAGATGTGAGCAAGTTCCTTAATTTCACAGAAGAAAAAAAAAAAAAAAAGATAAAATAATACCTGCACTATAAGGCTGTAGAAAGCATTCAATGAGATAATCCTCACAGACCACTTAGAACACTGCCAGGCATGTAGTAAGTGCTCCATAAACGTGAGCCACAATTTTTATGATGCTATAGGTCTACGATTATATGAGCACAAATCTCCACAATGACACAACAGACTGCTTTACTCAACTCTATAGCACTGGAACAATGTCTCCATATTTTACATACTCCCTGATGGTTTCTGATGATTAATCATATACACACATAAAAGGCATATTTAAGATTATTCTTAAAATAACATCATTCTCACTCACTCCCCCCAACCCCAAACACACACACACACACACACACACACACACACAGTTCCTAAGGAGGAAAGACATGGGTGGATCTACAGAGATAGCATAACCCAGCAACCTTACAGGTTAGATTCCATTATCATCCCTATTTTACAGACAAACAAGCAAGGTCTGGAGGTGAAGATCGACTTGCTCAAGGACACACAGCTCATAAATCATGCAGCCAGGATTTGAGTCTCAGCAGTCTGGTTCCAGCATCTACCTTCTTAATCACCACACAACTCTATTCCTCTAAGTGTGTGTCCTTCCTCTGAGTCCAGTAAAGAGAAACTCTGGGAACAGCTGGTCATATCATTGTGTATTCCTCTAGATTCTCCAACTTCTAGCCCTAGAAAACTAGGGTGTTTGATTCCTCAACTAAACATTTCTCTAAATTATAATTTACCATTACACTGTTAGCTAACACAGAGAGTCAATAAAAAAAATCATTCATTCATTTGAACGGTGTTATAGTAACTTTCCTGAATGAAACTTAATTTGAAAATACTGTCCAGCACTTTACACAATATCCTATCAACCACAGTTTAAAAAATTAATTCATATATGAATTTAATTCCAACAAAGAAAATGCTTTGCTTTTGTCAGATAATGAAAGCCTTTTCTTTTTTCCTTTCCTTTTCCTTTTTTTTTTTTTTTTTTGCTAGAAAGCACTGAGGCAAATTGAATACTAATAAATTGAAGAAAATTAAAATCCATTCATTTTAGGTGCCTGGTTACACCTATTCCTGTGCTTTTTTAAAGAGAGTCTGTGTCATAGTTTATTCTTATCCCAAATTATCTTATCCAACTAATATTTTCATTTGTAAACTGCCACATACTGTCTTCGAAGTAGGAGGAAACAAGGACCTTAAAGGAAGCTCCATGCTTTATGATAGCTGGACAGGCTGCCACCGAACACCATAATGAGTGACAATGAAGACAGTCAATCAGGAGAAACTTGTCTGTGGCTCAGAAAAGAAAGCTGGCAGCAGAAGGAAATCTCCCTTAAGCTGAAGCTGCTTCCTAGCAGTAACTTGCTCTACAGTGTAGCCCTGTCATCTGTGTGTATTCCTCATTAGAAGCCACATTATGGGCCACCACATCTTCTCCAGCTGCAAGCAAAGGTGACACCCTAGAGTTGCCCTGTGGCCTGGATGTGTGATTAATGACTGGAAATCTGGCTTCTTGCTTGGCCTTCAAAATTTCATGAACCTGATCTGAGGAACACACCACTGTCACACATGTATGGGGACAGATTAAGCTCCAGATGGAAGACTATCAATGTCAATCAGTAATTGTTCTAACACCCCGGCTGGCTTTTCATCTAAGCAACAACAGAGGATGATTCCGCAGCATTCAG
>NW_007734752.1:51462-79804 GCF_000696425.1 Galeopterus variegatus | reverse complement strand
CACTGAGGGTTGTGATCCATTGCCGGACACGGAAAAAAGACAAAAGACAAAAAAAAAAAAAGAGAGAGTCTGTGTCATAGTTTATTCTTATCCCAAATTATCTTATCCAACTAATATTTTCATTTGTAAACTGCCACATACTGTCTTTGAAGTAGGAGGAAACAAGGACCTTAAAGGAAGCTCCATGCTTTATGATAGCTGGACAGTCTGCCACCAAACACCATAATGAGTGACAATGAAGACAGTCAATCAGGAGAAACTTGTCTGTGGCTCAGAAAAGAAAGCTGGCAGCAGAAGGAAATCTCCCTTAAGCTGAAGCTGCTTCCTAGCAGTAACTTGCTCTACAGTGTAGCCCTGTCATCTGTGTGTATTCCTCATTAGAAGCCACATTATGGGCCACCACATCTTCTCCAGCTGCAAGCAAAGGTGACACCCTAGAGTTGCCCTGTGGCCTGGATGTGTGATTAATGACTGGAAATCTGGCTTCTTGCTTGGCCTTCAAAATTTCATGAACCTGATCTGAGGAACACACCACTGTCACACATGTATGGGGACAGATTAAGCTCCAGATGGAAGACTATCAATGTCAATCAGTAACTGTTCTTACACCCCGGCTGGCTTTTCATCTAAGCAACAACAGAGGATGATTCCGCAGCATTCAGCTCCTTAGTTCAATTAAGTCTTGTAATTGGTGGTCAAGTTATCCTGCTTTCCTAAGCATTCCCTGACCAAATGTTTGGTTTTTGCCCTGCCCGTGCCAATTTATAGTAGCTTCTTTTGATAGCATTCATCCTTGAGCATGTCTTCCCATTTCCACGTGACTGTTTTCACTATTCTGCAGAATGCTCCAGTCCCTCGATGAACTATACGTTATTGCTATATCAGCTGTCCCATAAAGAGATTAAATCTGGATCAAATACAGGACTCATTGTCGGGGACAAACAGATAAGGTGAAGAATTAATAGAATAGCTAGGAAGGAGAGTGAGATGATTCAAGTTTATGAAACATTTAGGACACCATTGAGCACCTTCCCTTTTTTTCCTCCTTTGATTCTATAGACCTGCCAGTTTCATTTGGTTTGTTTTATGTTCCTATTGTGATATATGTTTAGTTCAAGGCTGTTGACTTTGCTCCTCAGTTACAGGTAAGGGCATCTGTGCTTCCCATCCTTATCTATCCCGTTACTTGTCTCATGTCAAAGCTTCAATTTTTTAAAAAATACATATGTTATTTAATATCACAAAAAATTTATTGCATTTCATAAATTCCTAACCCTAGACTCCAAATGCCTAGGGTAAATTTTTAATTCATTTCAGTTATTTGTACATTTTTGCTATAAACTTGCACTAATAATAACAATAATAGTTAACATTTTTCAAGATGCTGTACATATAGTAATCTGTTTAATCTTCACAATGACCTTATAGAGGAGGCATCATTATTATCCTCTTTCACAGATGAAACAACCAAGGCCTACAGAAGTCCATGGACTTGCTTGAACGTTCAGCTCACCTGTGAGCCCAGGATACTGGTTCTAGATCCTGAGTCCTTAACCTGCACACATGCTGTCCCTCAGCAGGAGCATTACAACTCCCTAGGTCCATTACATAGTATCAAATGTAAAAATAGTAATTATAGAGTACATGTTATTGCAAAACATGTATAAATGTATATAAATTAAAGATGAAGCTTTGCCTCCTCTCCTCCTTCCCATCCCCCTGCCCTCATATCCTTACAATTTCACTTCCCAAAAGAGCCAGTATTAACAATTTGGCATGCATCTCTGTTTTTGCATACAGACATACATTTTTACATAATGTAAAAATATTATTATTTTTATATAATACATACTGTTCTGCTACATGCTTGATATATTTTCATGTCAATTCATAGAGATCGACACCATGCTTTTTAATGGCTGCAGAGTAATTTTAATGTATAGACACATAATACTATATTTAACAGCTCCCCCTTAATGAATATTTAGTTTACTTTTAATTTCTCACTATCATTAACAATACTGAAATAAACTCCTTCACGTGCTTGGTCAGGTATATCTATAGTGCATGTTCCAGACATTTCAAAGAATTTCTAGGTCAAAACATTTCAAACTACAGTTGATAGGTCCAATCTGTCCATGCCAAAGTTTACTATATTGATTTATATCTACAAAAGGGTATGTGTGCCTATATCCCCTGCATTTTTTCCCCACAGTGGTTATTATCCCAAACAAATGATTTTTAATTTAATTATTTAAAAATGGAGTTATAATGAGTTCCCTACCCCAAGGTTCCCTTTGGGATTTCTAACTTATTAGGATCTACTTAACCAGTATTGAAAATGAAATAAAGCAACTACCTGACCTCAAAATATCCATTTGCCTCTCTCCCAAACAACTCTTCTAATATGACCTCATTCATATGGTAACCTCCAGATTGTTACAGATGGGTGAATCCCATGGAATAAAAAAATAAGAATAAAGTAAAAGACTTTTTGGTAGGGAAATTATGACTCTCCAAGGTTGCTAGATATGTAAAGAATTGTCTCCCATGTCCCCAGGCATAAACTAAAATATCCACTGCTTTTTGACTATATAAATACAGAACAAATCTTGAGTACAGAACTGAATTTCTGGGAGCTGTACAGATTACCTGGAGGCATGAATTAGATGGATCTGATCCTATCTTGAAAGAAGTAGAAAAAATTATTCGAGGTGGTTACTGCTCCTCAAGCATGGTCACTCAAAGGACCCTCTTCTAGCTCCACAGGATAGGTAGTTGCCATCCATCAGATCTACTCACTAAAGATCCTGTGCTTTACATTCCAAAGTGGCACGCCAAAGGACTAACTGATATGTTAACACATACTCATAGAGACATCATCATCATCTTAATCAAGATTAATATTAGGTGAACCAAGCACTGCGCTAATTCTCAAATCAACCACATGAGGTAGTTTCCATTATTATCTGATTTTACAGTTGTGAATATGAGGCCACATGTTAATAAGTGATATTGCCAGGGCTCAAATCACTTCTGTATTTTACCAAAAGCCATGCTCTTGACTATTGCACTATACTCCCTTCCACAGGCATAAAATTAAAAAGAAACATAACAGAAGAGCAAAAGAGTTCCCAACATGGGAAGGATGACAGAATGGCAGTAGCTGGTAGTCTGAGTGTAAGTCTCTTGCTTCATTATGCCTGCATGAAACTAAAAAGGCTCTAGACCAAGGTTCACAAACACAAATTTCTCTGGGGGTCAGGAAGGTAATATACATGAGTAAAGAGGGTCAAATGTATGACAATAGGAGTGGTGAAGAGTGTGGTGAACTGAAACACATGCCCCCTCNTAGTTGCCATCCATCAGATCTACTCACTAAAGATCCTGTGCTTTACATTCCAAAGTGGCACGCCAAAGGACTAACTGATATGTTAACACATACTCATAGAGACATCATCATCATCTTAATCAAGATTAATATTAGGTGAACCAAGCACTGCGCTAATTCTCAAATCAACCACATGAGGTAGTTTCCATTATTATCTGATTTTACAGTTGTGAATATGAGGCCACATGTTAATAAGTGATATTGCCAGGGCTCAAATCACTTCTGTATTTTATCAAAAGCCATGCTCTTGACTATTGCACTATACTCCCTTCCACAGGCATAAAATTAAAAAGAAACATAACAGAAGAGCAAAAGAGTTCCCAACATGGGAAGGATGACAGAATGGCAGTAGCTGGTAGTCTGAGTGTAAGTCTCTTGCTTCATTATGCCTGCATGAAACTGAAAAGGCTCTAGACCAAGGTTCACAAACACAAATTTCTCTGGGGGTCAGGAAGGTAATATACATGAGTAAAGACGGTCAAATGTATGACAATAGGAGTGGTGAAGAGTGTGGTGAACTGAAACACATGCCCCCTCTGAAGAGGGTAATCCCTTGAGCTAAATACTCCCATGTGTACATGAGGCTCAAATGCTTCCACATCACTGAATTTTTACAAGAGAAATGAAAAATCCAATTCTTAACATGAAGTATTCCTATTTATAAATTTTAATTTCAATGTTTTAAAAACATTTCGAGGGTGACTTTGCAACCTCTGACCTCCACACATAAGCAGTAATGTGTAAGCAACTGTAGCAGCACCGTGAGATGCTTTCCTAGCAGCCTTATGTCCTTCATCCCTGCTAGCATGTACTCATCTTTCTCAGGTACCTGGGAAGTGGAAATGTGCTCAGGGAAGATAGGTCCTGCCACCCCCCCCCCCCCCCCCACAAAGGCTGAAACTTGATTGACCTCAGCTACTGAATTGGGAGGGAATGCTTATATGACCTAGTTCTAACTACAGAGAAATAAAAAGATAACTGCTAAGAGACTTGAAGGAAAGATTTTCTTTCCCCAAAAAAAAAGGAGAGAGAGAGGGGCCCACCACAAGAGGCAGAGGCCCTTTTTGCCCCTTTCCATCCTTTCCTGTGTTAGATACTAATCTGGGACACCATGGCGTTGAAAGTTCTGGCAGCCATTGTGTGAGCATGAGGAAACATACCTGAGGATAAAGGCCAGCACACTGCCAGTGGTGGAATGGAAGTGTGGAAGGGTGTTGGTCCTTACTGAGCAGTTCAATCAACCCTGAGGCTACTATCTTGAGGCTTCTTATACAGAAAACAGTAAACATCCTTGTGTTTTAGGACACTGTGAGTTGGGTTTTCTGTTATTTGATACTGAATACATTCCAGTGAAGGATCTCTCTGTCTCACTTCAGAGTTCAAGCTTTCTGTTTACAACATCCCTAATGCAAGAAAACTTTAGCAACATCAAGTTTATGCAGTTAGAGTCTGCAACTAGATGTGAGATAAGGTTCTGCCACTTGAGAACACCCACACTCTGCTTCAAAAATTTAAACTATGCTGTTAGCTTTTCACGATGGATGAAATCCTTTACAGAATCCTATGGCAAAGACTAAACTGCTCTCACGGTTGCCAGGCAACTGCGTATATGCTGCCTGGAGACAAAATTCATGACCCTTGACTCCCCAAAGGGGGGTCTTTATCCACAACTGATATGCATATGCCCAAGTCTGACACTTTCCATCCAGCAAAGATCATGGTGTACATCTGGGCTATCCAACAATCTCAAGCTGATTACACTGCCAACTTATATCATTCTTGATCACATCATAAATTGTAGTTTATGCATGCAAAGCCAAAGGACAGAGCAAAGACTGTCCTGGGGCATAATTCCCTGTCCTTTGGCTTGTCTCATTATACAGACTGATTGGGTACCATCCAGGCAAAGGAAAAGAACATGTGAAGGTTCCTATCAGCCTGAAGAATCACTGTCAGGTGAAAAGAGTTTTGTAAACATCTTCCAACATTCAAGGAAAGTTTAAGTCTTCACAGCAAGTGGTATGATCAACGTTAATAATGTGTCAAGGGACTTCTATTTCATGAGTCATTTTAAATGCACACATACACATACACACACACAGAGGCTAAGATATGTTCATCATTCTATTAATAAGGAAATCTCAAAATGCAAATATAGATGGTGTACATTTGCATTTCATAAGGATGTGATTGTTTTGTTTTTAAAGTAAATTTTTGAATACTTTAAATTCATAGAATCATGGGATGTAAAAATCAAGAGAGACCCTGAGTACAAGACCAATCCAAGAGAATTTAAGATGCATAACTACTTAAGGGTAAACCCAGAACCCAAGTTGCTTGATTCCCGGTCTACTTTCCTTCCCCGAAAATAATGTGCTTGTTCCTTATGCAATAAACCTTTAATCATTGGTGTGATAATCATTGTGATGGTAAAGGACAGGGACAATTTAATTTCAACATGACAATAAACCAAAGTATTAGTCGGAATTAGGTTAAGTTGCATGTGAGCCACCTTTTTACCCACCATCCCAAATTAACAATGGCTTAAATACATAAGCTTTTATTCTCTCATTTAACAAGTTTGCAATTCAGCAGTCTAGGACTGATATGGTAGTTCTGCAAATTCATCATGAACCCATGCCTTCTAATTTATCACTTCTCCATTCTTATAGGATGAATTTCCTTACCGTAGTCAAAAGAGGCTCATGAGCCATTATGTCTGTATCCCAGTCAGTAGCAGTGCGGAAGCTCTGATACTCTATCTCTGTAAGGATTCTCCTAGTTTTCAGGTACCCCTGAAAGCAGAGCCTGAGACAAGGACCAAAGGCATAGGTTCAGGTCATTCATTGGAAAGGTGATCTCAGGAAACTAGTGTGAGAGAGAGTAAAGTAGGAACTAGAAGGAAAGGGGGAATAGACAATAAATCATGTGTTACTGACACTTGGGGAACCATGTGAGGAACTGTGTAGAATGTGCCTCATAACCGTCCATCTAATTGACAGAAGCCTTAAGCAATCTACCAACTCCTGTCCCCCACTGGTTGAGCATTGCCCCTGGAGGTGTTTCTTCCCTGACCATGTCTGTGCATAGGCTGGGAGGCCTTCTTCAGCTTTAGAGTAGGGCCAAACTAGAAAAGTATACACAACACAGCAGAACTTGAGTACTCTGTGTGCTCATAGACACTTCTATGTGCTGCCACAACTGCACTGAAATTAGGAAGGGCTAAGGAACGTGTCATGGTACACCTGCTACAGCAACATGTCCAGACAGTTGCTTATAAAGCTTCTGCTTACTTCTGTGTGTCAGGAGTCTCCAAAATGACTACTAGAAAGACTCAGGGAACCTAGAAAAATTATATGCTCATGGTTATGGTTTGTCACAGTGAAAGGATACAGATTGAAATCAGCAAAGGAAAAAGGTCCCTTGGGAAGAATACAGGAGAAACCAAGCACAAGCTTACATTGTCCTCTACCAGTAGAGTCATATAGATGGTTCTTAATTCTCCCAGCAACTATGTATGACAACATGTATAAAGTATTGCGAACCTGAGAAGCCCACCTGAGCCTTGGTGTCCACAGTTTGTATAGTCCGTCACATAGACATGGAGTACCTGCATGACTGACCTTAACCACCCAGTCTCCAGACTTCCCCCCACCAGAGGTCAAATTGACAAAGCATAGCCAAAGGCCTCAGGTGAACAAAAAACAGTCATTCACCATAAATCACACTGTCCGTATAAGCTATCTGGCCAGGCTCAAAGTCTCAGGTATACAGAGACACTCTTATTTGGCAGGATAATTCAAGAGCTCAGAGGTTATGTCCTAGGAGCTGGTCAAGAGCCAGTCTCTTCTTTGGAACAGGTAGAATTCCATGCTTTCTGAGTTAATCCTTCACTGCACAATCTATTTGGTCAGAACTTAATCATATAACCACACCCACCTACAGTGAAAGTATGAAATGTAGTCTTTGTTCTGGGCAGCTGTGTGCCTACTTAATATTTGGGAATTCTATTATAATATAACAGTGGTTCTCAAACTTTCAGAAACACCTGGAAAGCTCATTAAAATAGACTGCAGGATCTGATTCAGTAGACCCAGGGTAAGACCTGAGAATTTGCATTTCGACAGGTTCCCAGGTATATGGTCAGAAGTCTGACAAGGTCTTTCTAGGCTAAAATTAAGATATGGGCAGGTTTCTTTCTGGAGACTCTAAGGGAGAATCTGTTTCCTTGATCAGGCTGTTGGCAGCTCTGAGGTCCCTGTTTCTTTATTGTCTGTCAGCATAAGGCCATTCTCAACTTCTAAACACCCCCACATTTCTAGGCATGTTGATCCCTCTCTCCATCATCGAGTCAGCAATGAGGGGCTGGATTCTTTTCTTGCTTTGAATCTCCCCCACCTCTTCTATAATCACACCTTTCTGACCGCACCCTGGAAATGTTCTCTGATTTTTAAGAGCTTGCTCTTGTAATTAGATTGAGCCCACCTAGATAGCCAGGATAATACCCATCTCAAGGCCCATGATCTTAATCACATACACAAAGTCCCTTTTGCCAGGCAGGATAACATATTCATAGATTGTGGGGATAAGTGTGTAAGGCTGTAGACATCTTAGGGGATAGGGGGCATAATTCTGCACACACAGAATTATGTTCTGCCCATACCAGGTCATTCTGATGCTGCTAGTTCAGGGACCACATTGTGAGAACCAGCACTATAGAAAATGGGAGAATTACCAGACTCTTCCAAAGTGCAGCCTTTTTTAACATTTTGATAATCAGCTTTTGCATAATCTTGCCATTTCTCAGAATGTATCCAGTGAAATTCTTGATTGAGAGAGAAAGCGCTGGTGCAAGCGTGAAAGAATACAAGCCAGTCCTAGATCAAAAATAATAGGGAATTCTGCTAAAATTCAACAGGTTCTTCTTTTTTTAATAGCAAGACTCTTCAGGGCCTTTAAAATACCAGTGTATGCTGTGAATCCCCAAAGAGGAGGAGAGTTTCTCAAACTATCTAGCCATGGACTATTTTTATCCTTTCCTACCATCACTGCATGACTTGAAACTTTTTGTATTCCCAGAATTTAGCACAGTGCCCCACACATAGTAGATGTTCAGAAAGTGCTGTGGTAAATGATAAAGTATGAACAAAGTCCTCTTCAAAATGCAGATCTTGGGAGAATCAAGCTTCAGTCAAACCTAAGTGCACACTACTCTAGTCAGATAAACAGATCAGATAAGGGAGATGGGGAACTGCTATATTGATGGGCATGGTACCAGGCACACAGAACTCAGCCAATAAATATTTGCTGTGTGAATGAATGAATGAACTTTGGCATAAAAAGGCAAGCTTTGATATGTCAAAGCTGAGGTAATGGGTGAGGACCAGAGGATGAGACCCAGAGCAAGAACTGAAGTTTAGAGAAGAGGGAGATTTTCAACACACTACGTCTCCTCCTCCAGTTTTGTGTAGATTACTGAAAACATTTGGCATGCCAGTGAAAATCACTCTAAACATCCCTGCTGAAATGGACAGACTTGTCTGGAAATCTGCAAATCTCAGCTGCCTCCAATTCATCTCTGTCCTCCTAACCTATTATGATCCAATGCAATCTCTCAAGCTCTATCCACAACGATGAAAATCGAACTGAGCATGTGAACCTCCTGCTTTCTCCTCCGTCCCTTTGCTACCAACATAGTGTTGCATAACAATTGCCAATTGCCCCTTTCCAGGGCACCTTTTGAGAACATCTCCCTTTGGACCACCCATGTTGTAAGTCTTATGGATACACGTGTCCCTAACAAGTGCCCAGTTCTAAAATGATACAGCCTATAGCCCAATGCTCTGTCATTTAATTCATGGTGCTGTTTATCTTGGCTGCAAGAGAATGAATCATTGGCATATTCAGAAAGGAAAAACCACCTTTCCTCCTCTCCATTATCATAAAAGTTATGATTATTTATTTATGAACCAAATAACTTATCTGAACATTTTAACAATGCACTAGCTCTTACAGAGGTTTTTATTTCAATTTTGGTAGAGATACAAAGTCAAATATCACTTCAGTACAAGTTGTTATGGTATTTCTCAATATCTTATAATATATGGAGTTCCATTTTGGCCATGTACAATTACTACAAGAAGCATAATAAACTCTCAGCTATCCTCTTAAGAAAACAACAAATAGGTATCAGCAATAATTTACCTGTGGAATGCAAGGCCTTAATACAGGACTTCCAAAACTACTCTGAAAGAAAAAGAAAAGGAAAGGAAAAGTATATTGATAGTCAAAAGCCATCAAGAAAGACCCAAACCACTGTCACACATGGTTCTTGTGAAGGCAAATTGTATGACTTATCTGGGTTGCAACCTGGCAATATGCTTCAAATGTTGATGCTTTAAACTGTTCATTCCCTGGCCCATTCTCTCAAAGACTATATCCCAAGAAAATAATAAAATATGTGTCTAAAGACAATCATATATGGATGCTCATTTACAGTGTTACTTCCTATAAAGAGAAACAGGGAGAAACCGATAAGGGGCTTACATAATACATTTTGTTATCTATAAAATGGATCACTATGCAGTCATTAAAAATGATGTTCCTGAAGAATGATAGTTTATAGGAAAATTGCACAAAAATATACATGATATAAAGTTAAGTGGAATAACACATAAAATAGTCTATGCAGCCTACCTCCAATATGTTTACAATGTATATCTGCATGTACAGTTATATATTGGCATACTATTCTACATAAAAAGTGATCAATAAATATTTTTGATTATATAAGTGGAATGGGTGTATGCATTTATGTGTATTAAAAAGATAAAGATGAAATACTCTGAAGTGTTAATAGAGGTTATTGCTAGATAGTGGAATTATGAGGGATATTTATTTTCTTCCTTATGTTTTTCTTTTTTTCTAAATTGCCTCAATGAGCATGTTACTTTCATAATCCAAAAATACTATATTATTACCAATCTGTGCCATTGTCATTCCCCCCGGAATATTCCAGTGATGCAATAACTCTGTTGTTGGACATTTTGCCCCTGGTTTAGTCTCTTCCAAGATCCAGAGCTTTGAAGCCAGAATCATTTGGATTCAAATCCCAGCTCTCTACTTTCTAGCTCTATGACCATAGGTAAGATCATCATTCACCCCTCTGGGTGTTCTGGAAACTCTGACATAGAGTTGTTGGGAGAATTAAATGAGAAGTGTTGAGTTCCTATCCAACAGTTATTTATCCCTTCACTTCCTTTCTAATAGAGCCTGACTTTGTGACTTTGTTCAGGTATTGACAGTCCTCACCCCATACCCAGGGAAAAGAGACTGGGTAGGGTCTAAGACCTGAAGCTTGACTGAACTAGGACAAGCATGGTAACTCCATTCCCCTTGCAAGGGATTGTTTTAGAGTACAGTTTGAAATTCTGGCCAATCAACTGGGAGGGAGAATTGTTCTGAGAAAGTTTTCTTCATTCTTAAGAAAACAAAGGACATGTGGAAGGCTGACAATCTTTCTCATTTCTGGCCTTCAGACACTGCTATCTGAGGAAGTCTAGAAGCACTGTAGCCAACCTGGACCATAGGAGGACAAGCCTGCAAAGAAAAAGAGGGCAGAAATAAAAGATGTAAAGAAGCTTGGTTCTTAATAACGTTGTTGCTGAATTCTGGCATAGCCTTATTTTTAATCTACATTTAAGATTTTTGTGTAAGTCAATTAAACTGGGATTTCTATTACTTTCATCTGCAAGTATCCTAAGTGATGCAGAAAACAAAAGCGCCAAGCCCAGGACAGACAGCAGAGTTCAATAAATAGAAGTCTTCCCTTCTTTCTCTCATCCTGCAAATATATATGTAATGTGTATAATATACACTTGTTTATAATTTGTAAACGTAGTTTATAGAAAAGGTAACCAGAAAGAAAAGTAAATAGACCTTTCCTCTCTTCCCAAAATATGCACACAGGGCATAATTTCTCTAGTTTTAATATGAAGGCCCCAATAAATAATGGACAGTGTTTTCCAAGGAAACACAGGTATTGCAATAGATTATATCCTTTGAGAAAGGAATTCTAGGTCTTCTTTAAAAATTTTGAATAACAAAGACCCCCTCCAATCTTTCCCTCCCTGTAGGTCTTGAACAACTGGCCAGAGGCCATGCTTTTGTAAAAGGTTCCTTAAGTAAATCAGGATGGATGGAGTGTATGCTACTAGATCAAAAGAAAGAATTTGCTACTTGAATATGCATGAGCTACATTAACTGTGAGTCTTAATCAAGTAATGAAGACTGACAGGCTCCTTGGCCTATGGGGGCTCTATAGTAATAAAATATGCACTTTTCTAAAAATGACATTGACAAGAGTCAAGTGACTGGACAATTACTCTGTTTGGTTCTATATTTCAGATCGAACAACCTCCTCTTCCCATACCCTTTTGCATTTGATCCTGTAGGGATAGAATAAACCAGCCTGAGATATGCTTAGATATTTTCTATTTGAGTGAAAAATAAAATACTAAACTTTTAAAGCCTGGAACATTATCTGTGATTTGGGTCTAATGCCTAAAAAAATACATATAAGTGGGTACTCAAAAATCACCCTGCCAGCACTGCAAAGAATTCATGAGTATTTTCAAGCCTCAGGAGGCTGGTTTGTGTGTTTCCTTTGTATGACTATTGCTCCCCATCCCAGAATGTGGCACTCAATAAGAAGGGCTAACAGTGTCCTGCTGGCCCTATTCCTATGTGTCATCTCGCTGCATTTCCAGTTAATGGCATGACTATAATGACTAGCAATTTAAATAATAGAGGCTGAAGCAGAGGCAGCTATAAGGACACAATGCAGAAATTGCCACAGTTTATCAACATCACTGGCACCCAGCTCTTCATTACCTCCTTGAATAGGGTCAAAGTAGTTAAAGTGATGCTGTAAATACCGACTAAAACAAAGCAGCTGTTTATTCTAGATCTGGCATTGGGTATTTATAACAAACAAGTTGCGTTTCCCAGGCATGGGTTATTAGACACGAGACTGTAATTGATATTAACCAACTTTCAGGCTCCAGTAACTGTTTCTCACTGCATGTCAGTTTAATTTTTTTTAAGGCATAAGTAGTGCATGCCAAATGGAAAACAAGAGAAAGAACACACAAAACCCCTTAAGCCTTCAGTACTAAGTGAAAAACAACTAACCCATTTATCTTAGAGAATCCTTTAGAGGTTTGTTATAAATTCAGAAGAGAATACCAAAGAGTCTTCTCTTTTTGAAAGGGTATTAAGTGATTTTTAGAAATCTCTAGCCATTATCCTGTTTTTGCTCAGAACTGGAGCAGTATGGAAGAACTCCTAAAACCACTAACTGTGCTTCTACTGTATTACAGCAGAGGTTGAACACTGGTGACCCATGGGCCAAATCTGGCCCATTGCTCTGTTTCATTAGATCACATAGTAATGGCTGACTTAGTGTTTTAACACTTTTAAATTCTTTTCAGCATTTGTAAATTTAGAAATTTCAAGGAAAATGCTGGAAGCTCTGACCCCACCAGTGCCACACTCCTACAAGCTAGCAAGTGGTAGAGGCCATTCTTGGAGTGCAGGAGCTCTCTGTGGTCTGCCTCAACTGTACCACCCCTGTAGTTTCCCTGTCTCTGAGGGCAAATGCCAATTACCTCTCTTCTTGATTATAGTGTTATTTTTCTTAAGTAAAGATTGAAGACAAATATTTTGTGTTGGTGGGCCTCTCTCACAAGTGGGAAATGTAAAGATGGGTTAAGAGGACTGAGTGTTTCCAGAGAAATGAAGAAGCGATCATTCTTTATAGAAGTAAAGAATTTCTTACTGAACCCCCTTTGTGCAATAATAGAATCCTCCCCAGCTGGCCTCCAAGGGCATTTCAGTCTGTGACCTTTTGTGAAAAACATCAAGCTAGAAGTTCTGTGGAAGGGATACCAGACATAAGGAAAGGTGAAGCTAGGTTCAGCCTCAGACAAAAGCCATCAAGCCAACAAAGGGGAAAGTAAGCCCTGCACTTGTAAGGAAAACTGAGCAAAGAGCAAGCATAGGATTGAGGTCTAGGAAGAATAAAAGCAGGTGCCAGTGTTCTACCAAAAATGTCTTAGTCCCTGGCTAAGCTCCTTTCAAAGAGCAGGTTAGGTACAACAGGAATCTGCCTGCACTCTCTGAAGTCACCCAGACCTTCTTGGTGGGAGCTGCTGCAGGGGCCTCCTGTCTCATGTGGAGCTGCAAACCCACGCTGCCCGTTGGTTTTAAGGTCTCTCTCCTCCTGCAAGGATGGTTTTGTGGTCTTTTTTCCAGCTGATGGAACTTTATTCTTCAATTTGATTTGTATTTATTTTTGTGGGGTACAGTGTGTTGTTTCAAAACATACACATACTATACAATGATTCACTTAGAGTAGATAGCATAGTTTTGTACCTGTTAGTCCAGGAATAAGCACACATGCATACACACATACACACACATATTCAGAAAATAGTATTTCATGGAATCCATTCCCATACCCAGGGAATTCCACTCAGAAATAGTTTTCTAGTAACCTAAAGGACTAAAAGCATTAGGACCCAACAAATCTGAAATGATGGAAGGTTAGGAAGACCACTGCACAGAAACAAGTTTAAAAAGATAAAACTGGGCTGGCTAATTAGCTCAGTTGGGTAGAGTGTGGTGTTATAACACCAAAGTCAAGGGTTAGCATCCCTGTACTGGCCAGCTGCCAAAAAGAAAATTAAAAGAAAAAAAAAAAAAAGATAAAACCCTTTGGAGAACTAGAAGAAATGAGAAAAACACATGGTCTTTTTCACCAAATCCCATAGTAAAGAACCCAGAAAGACCTTTTTGATATAACTAGGGAAAGTTAAGCAAAGAGTCAAGTAAAGAACAAGTATGTATTAATTTCCTACTATGTACAAAGCACTGCATATACATTTTAACACATTTTAGGCACTTTGCTAAGTAGAAAGGGTGAAACCACTAGCTGGTCAAGGCAGACAGCAAGTCAGAAAAAAAGCAGAGCCAGTGGGCAGCTGCTGGAGAGACTACAATTCCATGGGTCTACAGCCTAATGGCAACACTGGGTAATCTGATTTTCATGACAGACAGATTTATTATGACTTCTAAATATATAAATTCCAGGTTATGCTCTACAGCTAACCTAACAACTTGATATATGTGTCTGACATCTCATTTTAAAATCAGATTCCAGCTTCTAATTAATTTTTATTCACCCATCGCTCTAACTAGAGAGGCAGGAAATCTCAGTGGGATAAACAACAGACGGGGTATTTGTCGTTCATACTTTGTGGTACATATTCCACTGAAACACTGGAGTTTCCTTCTTCTTTGCTACAAAAAAGGGGCGGTATCCATTCTCCCTATGACTTCTATGAAGAACAAGTGGAGAACATCATACAGGAACCTGGTATGTTATTTATATTAAATAACCAATCCCTGCTCCTTCATTCCCACCCCCCTCGCCCCTGCCCGCATCCTCCGTACAGAAATTAGAAAGACATCATGGTCTAGGCAGTTTAAAGACTGATCACTGCTTAGATGTTACCATACATCTCGCTTTCTCCAATAATATTTTCATTAAACAACTCTTGAAGCTCAGTTGCAATCTCCCCAAAGACTTTCAACCAATAATAATCATAAAAGGTGAAAATACCATCAACAGCTCTTTATAATCTCAACAACATTCATAATTCACTCACACCTAGATACGTTGTTAACAGTGCAAAGTGGTACAGTTATAGCTGGGAAAAGTTTTGTAATCTGCTGATATCTTTAAAATGAGCATTCTGCAAATCTGTATTTTTTATATAATCTTAATATATGCACATAATTTTTAAAACATTTTCTTTCACATCCTTTCTCCTAAATATTCAAGTCAATATGGGCACCACATACCAGGTTAGGAAAAAAAGCTGGTCACACTTATTTTTTTTTTAATTTCTTTTATTAAGTTCTCACTGTGTGCCAGACACTGTTTTCAACATGTTAGATGTATTAAATTCCCCCCAAAACTCTATCAGGTATCATACTTTTCTCCTTGTGACATATGAGGAAACTAAGGCACACAGAGGTTTAAAAAGTTGCTTGTAGTCAGAAAAGCTAGTAAGTGGTGCAGGTGAAATTTCAACTGAGGCTGACGGCTGAGGCTCTCTACCTCCTTGATCTTAACCAATATACTGCCTCAGGAATTTAAGAGAAACTTACTAAATAAATAATAGTATAAATAGCCAGTTGTATTTGCTAAAGCTATAAATCCAACTAGTCAATGAACCTCATGTTAGGAACACTATAGTGTTTCTGGCTTTTGCAAGCAGATTTTAAAAATTTGCATATCAGTCTGTTTACCTGCCAGTAAAGAATATAGACTAGCAGGAGGAATACATTCAGCAAATAACTTTGCCTGATAGACATCCTGAATCACAAACACTGCCATTTTTTGGTTCACAATAAATAGTGAAAATAGAGGAAATACAAAAAAAAAATCTGCAAAATCTTTTCCTCCCTTTTTTATTACAAGTACATGGTTTCTAAATTTCCAGTGCTTATGTAATTTATTTGATGGTGTGAAAGTTGCATTATTACACACATCCACACAGACACACATACACACCCCACATATACCAGAATTCTCTGTGTTCAATGTTTCTTCAGCTGAGCCCTGAAAACATTTTTTTTTAAATATGAATTCACAAAATGAAATAAAATAGATCATTCACTTGCCCTTCAGGATTCATAATACTGTACTCACATAAACAAAATTATATATTCTCCCTACAAAATCAAATTTAAACGCAATGTTTCTTCAGCTGAGCCCTGAAAACATTTTTTTTTAAATATGAATTCACAAAATGAAAAAAAATAGATCATTCACTTGCCCTTCAGGATTCATAATACTGTACTCACATAAACAAAATTATATATTCTCCCTACAAAATCAAATTTAAACGTGTGAAGTATTTTTATTTCTTTCCCTCCATCCTTATTTATGAAGATGGAGCATGCCCTATATACCAGTAAATATAACAATCATCTGAAATAAATAGAATTTTTAATTAAAATTATCACCAAACTCAACGTATTCCATTTTTTTTCTTAAACGAGTTTACAATGAAGTAGAAATCAAACAAACATTTAAAAGAACACATAAAACATTCATATTACAACTAATCTATATGGCTGATTTGTAAGTTTAGAGACTTTTAATAAAAACCTTATTTTGACCCAAGCACTATTTAGTTAGAGCTTTATCAAAACATTTAATTACAAAATAAGATCTATGATGTTTAGATGGAACCATACACAATATAATCAAATTCTTAGCATGAAATCATCCAATTTGTCATTCCAAGGTCTGTTTTCTGAGCCCACTCCAGTTTAAAATAGTTTCTCCAGTAACACCACATCTGCCCTTCCTCCCCTTTGCCCTCAGAATTATTAGAGCATAATGTAATTCTTTTACATGCCTTAGGGAAATATTATTGGAATAAAAGTGCCAAAATGCAGAGATGAAAATGGAACCAGAAAAAAAAAAAACGTTTTTTTTAAAATGGAAAATCAATTACTATTTTTAATAAGTAGAAATAGCTTTTGTGCTAAGAAAAGAAAAATTACCCAGAGACAAAATAGATGGTCGATATTATAGTGCACTAATGAGTACATTTACATGTAATTTTCTGAAATTTATGTCCAAGACTAAGTGCAAATAGAATTTAATATCAATAGGAGTTTACAAAATCCATTTTTTTTTTTCTCTAACCATGTTGAATATTTAAGGTTCTTGATTAGACTGGACTATTTTTCTTCTGGTGCCAACAAAGAGCCCAACAACTTTGAAATAGATGCACTAGTGTGGCATTTCCCACCAATGGGGAAACATTCCTGGCAGTCACCACAGGAAGAAAAACAATGAGAAAGTTTGCAAATTTCCAATTCACATGCATGCTACTGAATGAAATCTGCAGGAACTCAGGCCAGCCTTGTCAAAGAGCCACTGCAAAGAGAGGAAGAGGCAGAGACCCCAACTTAGACGTTGCTGCCTCCCAGCTCTCAAGCCTGCCTCTTCATTTCAAGGTGGCCTGGAGAGAGGTCTCTGACAAAGATCTATCTCCCACTGCCTGGAAAAGATTAAAAGAAAACAGGCTCTAGCAAATCTCCTAATACTCAGAATTGAGAAACAGAAAGGGAAATGCAGGTAATTTGCAGTAACTCTACTTCCTTGTTCAGATTTCCTGAAGCATAATAAAACAGAGAGGCTGTGTCTCCAGGGTTCCACTTCCAGCTGTGCCCCACAAGTTGGAAAAAACAAGAAGGGACATGTTAACTACTCACACCAGCCTGCCCCTCATGCTGCCATTCTTCCAAATAATTCTAAGGGAGGTTTTGAACCCTTCTATAAAATGCTTTATGAAAAAGATATATTCCTATCTTATCAAGGAGATTTTAGGTGAATTCCTGGCTGAAAGCAGAATGAGGGGGAAAAAATGTTCTCTCAAAGTGCCCAATCCTTGATGCATTATGTTCTACTGTCTGCTAAAAGCATCATTGTAGCCTTAATTAAATTTTCAAATTCTGGCTTGATGATCCATGTAAAATTCAATTTGGTCAATTCACTGCACCATCCACCCAGATATTCCTCCCTCTGAGATTTCTGGTAGAATCCTTCCTTGCCTCTTCCTAGCTTCTGGTGGTGGTGTCAATCCTTGGTGTTCCTTGCAAATGCATCACTACAATCTCTGCCTCTGTTGCCATGTGGTGTTCTCCCCTCATGTATCTGTGTCTCTGATCCTCTTCTCTTCTTATAAGGACACCAGTCACATTACATTAAGAACCCATCCTGCTCCAGTATGACCTCATCTTAACCTAACTATTATGTCTGCAATTATCTTATTTCCAAATACGGTCACATTCTAAGGCAATGAGAGTTAGAACTTCAGATATCTTTTGGGGGCACACATTTCAACCCATAACACTCCCATATTAAATCAATCACCAAGTCATAGGCAGAATCCAGTCCCTTCTAAATACCTCTCAAATCTGTCTACTTTTTCTATCCCCACCACTACCATGAATCCCATATGATCATCTCACCTGGATAACTGTAAGAGCTTCCTAAATCTTACTCTCATTTTTGCAGTGCCCCAGTCTATTATCCAAAAAACTCATTTATTGAAATTATGTCATAAATCATAAAGAATTTTTACAGAGTGCACATATCCATGTAACCACCTTACAAATCAAAAAATACAGTATTATCAGCATGCCAAAAGCACACTTTATACCCCCTCCCAATTAATTGTTCCCTCCTCCAGCCCAAAGGTAACCATTATCCTGACCTCTGACAACATGGATTGATTTTACATGGTTTGGGATTTTATGTGAATGGCATCATACAGAACACATTTTTGTTATCTGTCTTCTCTTCGTGAGACTTATCCTTGCTGTTGCAACTAAAAGTAATTGATTCATTTTTGTTGCTGTATAAATTTTCATCATATTTTACTTATTCATTCTACTTTTGATGACCACTCAGATTGAGTTCCCTTTGGGTTGCTATTAAAAATAATGGAACTGTGAGCGCTCTCACGTTTTTGAGCATATCTAGTAGAATTGCAACGTTATAGTGCCTACAATTGTTCTTCAGTAAATACTGCCAAACAGTTTTCTAAAGTGATTGTATGAATTTTCAGGCCCACAGCACGGTATGACAGTTTCAGTTGCTTCATATCCTTGCCAACAGTTGCTATTACCAGACTTTTTTCATTTTAGCCATTCTGATGGTGTCCAGTTGTATCTTATTGACCACTTATTTTGTATTTCCAAGATGGCTAATTACAATAAGAACTTTTTCATTTCCTTATTAGCCATATGAATATCCTCTTTTGTGAAGGGCTTGTTCAAGCGTATCGCCCGTATTTCTATTGGGCCATCTTTTTTTCTTATTGATTTGTTGAAGATATTTATATCATCTG
The DNA here is from genome assembly GCF_000696425.1 of Galeopterus variegatus. Lineage (NCBI taxonomy): Eukaryota > Metazoa > Chordata > Mammalia > Dermoptera > Cynocephalidae > Galeopterus > Galeopterus variegatus. Next base: position 60,415 of record NW_007734752.1, on the reverse strand, counting down.
GATACTAGTCCTTTGTCAGAGATACTGCAATTATCATCTCCCATTCTATGGCTTGCGTTTTCACTGAGTTAATGGTGTATTTGGCACAAAAACTTTCCATCTTCCATTTTAATGTACTCTAATACATTTATCTTTTCATTTTTTGCTACCATTTTAAAAAATAGTTTTAGTGAGATATAATTATTCATGGTATATTCATATACCATCCATTTTACCCATTTAAAGTCTATGGGATTCAGAGTTTTTTAGTGTATCCACAGGGTTGTGAAACAATTACCACAATCTGATTTTGGAACATTCAAATCACCCCCAAAAGAAACCTCATACCCACTAGCTGCCACTCCCCATTCCTCCAAACACCCTCACCAAGCCCTAAGCACCCACTATTTTATTTTCTATCATTATTGATTTGCCTATTCTGGGCATTTCTTATAAATGGAATCATACAATATAAGGGTACTTCAAAAACTTTGTGGAAAAATGGAATTAAAAGATAACACTAATCTTTCCATGAACTTTTTGGAGATCCTTTATATGTGGTCTCTTGTGACCGGCTTCTTTCGTTTAATATGTTTTCAAGGTTCACCCATCTAGATGTGTCAGTACTGCTTTACTTTTCCTTATGAATAAATAACATTCCATTGTATGGATATACCACTTCTATTCATCCATTCATCAGTTGAGAGATATTTTGGGTGTTTCCACTTTGGGGCTATTATATATAATACTGTTTAGCTAGTGTTCTTTGTATTCTGTTAAGAAATATTTGGCTACCCCAAAATCATGAAGATAACCTTTTAACTATGTTATCTTCTAGATGCATTATTGTTTTACCTCTCACATTCAGATCAACAATCCAATGGACTTTATTTTTGTTTACGATGTGAAGAAGCAGTCTGGGTTCATTATTCCCCACATGGATACTCAATTGATTCAGCACTGTTTAATGAAAAGATCATCCTTTTCTCCCTGCTCTGCAGTGCCACCTTTCTGAAATATCAAGTGTCCCTATAGAGTGTCTCTATGGTCTGTATTCTCTATTCTATTCCATTGATCTATTTGTTTATCCTTGTGCAATACCACATTATACTAATTACTATATCTTTATAATGTATGGATATCTGATAGTGTAAGTACTCCAACATTTTTCTAATGCTCTTTCAGAATTACCTTTCCTATTCTTGGTCCTTTGCATTCTGGTATTTTCATTGGGATTGCATTGAATTTGGAGATTAATTTGGAAAGAACTGACCTCTTAACCATAGTGAGTCATCCAATCCATGTATATATTATGTCTTTCCACTTATTTAGGTTTTTTAAAATTTCTCTCATAATATTCTGTACCTTTCTCTGTAGAGGTCTAATACATCTTCTGTTATATTTTTAAACATTCCTATGCTTTTAATATTTTAGGTTATATTGTAGGGTAACTTTTTAAACAGTTTTATTCAGGTAAAATTTACACACCATGAAATTCACCCATTTGGCGAGTTTTAGTAAATTTACACAGATGTGCAACCACCGCCACAAAGTAGTTTTAGAACACTTCTATCAATCCAAAATGTTACCTCCTGCCCTTTGCAATGAATCCCCACTCTCACAACAGGCAACAACTGATTTGCTTTCCATCTCTACAGTTTTGTCTTTTCTAGAAATTTCATAAAAATTGAGTCATACAGTATAGAGTCTTTTGTGTCAGATCTTTTCACTTAGCATAATGTTTCTGAAATACATACAGACTGTTTGATGTTTCAGCAGTTCATTTCTTTACAATATTCAGTAGTATTCCCTTGCGTAAGTATACCAATTACTGTTTACCCATTTACCACTTGATAAATATGTGGACTGCTTCTAGCTTGGGGCCATTATGAATAACGCTGCTATAAACTTTCACACCCAAGTCTATGTTGTAGACATACATTTCATTTCTCTAAGTGTTTTCATCTCAATACCTAGAAGTGGAATTGCTGGTGCATATAAGTTCATGTTCACCTTTTTCAAAAAGTGCCAAACTGTTTTCCAGAGTAACTGTACCATTTACATTCCCACCAGCAACGTATAGAGGCTCCAGTTCCTCCATATCTTCACCAGAACTTTTTATTATCTGTCTTTTTTTCAGCTATCCTAGTGAGTATGAATTGGTACTTCATTATGGTAGTATTTCAATTATTCCTCTTCTTTGAGTTTGCATTTCCCTACTAGCAATAAGCATCTTTTCATGTGATTATTTGCCATTAACATATATGCTTTGGTTTGTTTCCTTATTATTGGCTTGTAAGACTTCTTTACATACTCTGGAAGTAAATGTTTTATCAGATACAATTTGCGAATATTTTATCCTATTCTTGGCTTGTTTATTCATTTTCTTAATTATCTTTTAAAGAATTCAAGTTTTTAAATTTTATAAATTCCAATTTATCCTTGCTTTTCTTTTAGAGATCTTGGTTTTGGTGTTATATATAAGAAACGTTTGACTAATGTAAGGTCATAAAAACTTTCTTCTAAGTTTTCATCTAGAAGTTTTACAGTTTTAGTGTTTATATTCTGATCTGTAATCCATTCCAAGTTAACATTGTATATAGTGTAGGGTAATTTTTGGATAAAGATATCCAATTGTTCCACTTCATATTCTTTGGAAAAACAATTTGGTCATAATTTATAATCCTATTTATATATTATTTAATTCATTTTAAATGGTACCTTTTAAAATTTTCATTTCCTAATTCTTTGCTGCTGATATATAGAAATACAACTGATTTTTTTAATATTGATTTTGTATCCAGCAACCTTGGTAAATTCATTTGTTAAATTTATGTAATTATATCTTCTGCAAATAATATAATTTTATTGACTCCTTTTTAATCGTTATTTATTTATTTATTTATTTTTCCTAGCCTTTCTACACTCATTAGGACTTCAGTATAATGCTGTATACAGCACTGGTGAGAACAGTCACAGTCAGCCTTTTCTCATACCAAATCTCAGGGTAAGGCTCTGAATATTTCACTTAAGTATCACATATGCTATCGTTTCTTGTTTTCATTCTTTTATAAACACTCTTTTTTTAAATTTTATTTTATCAATATACAATGCAGTTGATTTTCGTGTCCCTTTATCTCCCTGCCCCTTCCCGCCCATCAACATCATATCTGTTTGCTTGTCTTAAGAAGTTCAAGGAATTGTGATTGTTGTGTCTTCCTTCCTGCCCCCACTCCGTTTGTGTATTTACTTATTTGTTTTTAGCTCCCACAAATAAGTGAGAACATATGGTATTTCTCTTTCTGAGCCTGACTTACTTCACTTAATATAAATAGACACTCTTTATTAAGGATGTTTACTTATAGTCCTAGCTTTTTAAAAGTTTTTATCAGGATTAGATGTTGAATTCTATCAAATGCTTTTCTTAATCTACTAAGATGATCATATGGTTTTTTTCCTTTTTCCGTTAATACATCACTTGATTTTTGAGCATTACCCAAGCTCTCATACCTATAATAAATACAACATAGTCATGACATATATCCCTTTTATATATGGCTTGGTCTGCTGTTACTTTTTTTTTTTATTAGCTTTTCATTACTACAGATCATGTTAGGCAAGAGGAATGGAGGAACGTCAGCAAAATGGCACTGGGGCCTCCATCTTGTTGGACCCTCCCCTGGAACTTTCCCCCCCAACCGGAGCGTCACTTTCCATGCTGTTACTTTTTTTTTTTATTAGCTTTTCATTACTACAGATCATGTTAGGCAAGAGGAATAGAGGAACGTCAGCAAAATGGCACTGGGGCCTCCATCTTGTTGGACCCTCCCCTGGAACTTTCCCCCCCAACCGGAACGTCACTTTCCGAGAGATCTCCAGCCAGGTCACATCGGGGAAAACAGAACCTGTGCAGGAAACCGAAACTTAGCTTCACACAGCTACGCCCATATGTGGGCTGCTGGCCAGCAGCGCCCCCCTTGTAAAAACCCCACCTGCCTTTGCCCCGGCCGGCTTCCCTGGCTTCGCTTCCCCGTAAGCCACCGAACCTCGCTCGGGAGCGCTTTCATTAAAGCTTCTCTCGAACCTCTTGCCCGCCTCTGTGATCCTTGTATTCCGTCACTGTTTTAAACCTAACAAATCATACTTATTCTTTATGCCCCTTATCCGATCTCGCCCCTCCCCCTCCCTCCTCTAATAGCCAAGATTTGTTCTCTCCTTCTGATAGATTAACTTTCTCTGTTGATTTGTTGCATAGATGATCTGTCCGGTACTGAGAGAGATGTGTTCAGGTCCCCCACTATTATCATATAGCAGCTGTTCCTTCTATTATTCTACAGCGTGCTTCGTGGAGAGAGAAGACCTCTTTTTTTTGGGGGGAGGGGTCTCTGCTAGCGACCCTCCATGTGTCAATGCAGGCAGGTGTCTGGCGTGCCATCTTTGTTTGTTTGTTTGTTTGTTTGTTTGTTTGTTTGTTTGTTTGTTTGTTTGTTTGTTTGTTTGTTTGTTTGTTTGTTTGTTTGTTTGTTTGTTTGTTTGTTTGTTTGTTTGTTTGTTTGTTTGTTTGTTTGTTTGTTTGTTTGTTTGTTTGTTTGTTTGTTTGTTTGTTTGTTTGTTTGTTTGTTTGTTTGTTTGTTTGTTTGTTTGTTTGTTTGTTTGTTTGTTTGTTTGTTTGTTTGTTTGTTTGTTTGTTTGTTTGTTTGTTTGTTTGTTTGTTTGTTTGTTTGTTTGTTTGTTTGTTTGTTTGTTTGTTTGTTTGTTTGTTTGTTTGTTTGTTTGTTTGTTTGTTTGTTTGTTTTTAAAAGATGACCAGTCAGGGGATCTTAACCCTTGACTTGGTGTTGTCAGCACCACACTCTCCCAAGTGAGCCATGGGCCAGCCCTCAAATGTTTTTTCTTTATTTTGTCTAGCTTTTCTAGTTATTCTGTTGAAGGGTTGTTCACTACCCTATCATTACCAGAAGCAGAAATTCATCTTTTATAATATAAACTACATCTAAATAAGAAGAATAAACTAAAGAATAAACTATTCTTCTTTGAAATTGCTAATAGCTAATCTACTGTGCTTATAATAAACTCCATATTCCCTGCTATGTCCTATAAGATCCTAAATGATCCAGCCCCTGCCTTCCCCTCCATCATCCTGTACCATTCTCTCACTCCCTTGTTCACTCCTCTCCAGCCAAATATATCTACCTTCTGCTTCTCTACCCCCCATGTTCATTTCTGGATCATTGCTTTTGTATTTGTTCTTCCCTCTACTGAGAATATCCTGTCCCTGATCTTTGCATGGGTGCTTCACTTTTGTCATTGTCTTAATTTCAATGTGACCTCCTCAAAGAGTCTTTATCAAAACAATTTATCTAATCTTGTGTCCCACCTGCCTGATCCCCAGAAACATATAACTTTAAGGAAAGAAGGGATAATAAAATCAAGCCAATAGAAAAGAGTATGAAATTTCCAAAAAGCACAAAGCTATCCCTATTTCATTTCCGCATTCAACATCAAGAAAACAATAAACCATGGATATATCATCTTTGGGGGCAGAACCACCTTCGTATACCATAATACAGATTATAAGAGTACAATCCTTCTCTGAAAAAACCTGGATTCAGGGCCGACCCCGTGGCGCACTCGGGAGAGTGCGGCGCTGGGAGTGCTGCGACGCTCCCGCCGCGGGTTCGGATCCTATATAGGAATGGCCGGTGCACTCACTGGCTGAGCGCGGTGCGGGCAACACCACACCAAGGGTTGCGATCCCCTTACCAGTCACGAAAAAGACAAAAATAAAAATAAAAATAAAAAACCTGGACTACATTAATTTCCAGATGTATGAATTCAAGAAAGGCTTTCAGCCTCAGCTTCCTAAACTATGAAATAGGGATAATGATGGTATCCATTTGATAGTATTCTTTTAATCATCAAATAAATGTTATTTTGTATGCAAAGTGCTTAATACAGTGGCTGAGTCTTAGAAAATTCTCCATAAACAAGAACTATTATGATAACAATGATGTTCATGATGATAATGATGATGAAAATAATAAGGTTCTACAACATTTAATAAAATACTAAATCAATCAAACACACACAGACATATGTACGCATACACACATAATTAAATGCTATAATTAATTTCAACCAAGTGGATGCAGCCTTTATCACTTGCATGATCAGATTTGGTAGAGCCTGTTTCTTTGATTTCTATACTAGGTAAACTTGGTGGTAAGAAATATAGAAAAATCCTAGTAAGTTATAGAGGACAAAGACAAGCTTCCCCTCTGCCCTCTGAAGTTTTGCTGCAAATAAACTTGTAATAGGCAGATTAATAGGAAGAAAAGGCATACAAAAGTTATTTAACAAGTACTCTGGTTTCTCTTCAGATCATATAAATCTTTCACCTTTTATAAAAGTTACTTAATGTGCAAAAGCATGGGGGAATCACAGGAAGATGATTACCCAATAGTCTAATAAAGTCCAGATGCTTACATACCCTTCTTCAAAGGGGGAGAAGAGATGGAGGGATACAGCAATTTTGAGGGATAGTAAATGATTTTTTAGGAGGAATTAATGGATTCAGGAGATAGAAATGACTGGAATTTGAATGAGCCCTAGAGGCAGATATTGTCTTGTGAAAAAATCAGTTCAGGTATGGTTACATTCCTCAGTTGTCTTCTCTACAATAAATAATAAGGTTTCAGGGAAGGGATAGAAAGCAACTGTATTCTCTTTGGCAGGTCCAGCTTTATGGTAGATAAGAGAATATCAGAGAAAAGCCTTATCCTATGCTTTGGGAGAGACAGAGGGTTGAGAGACAGGAGGAGGGGGGAGGTCAGAGAGACTTAGAGGTTGCTTCTTTAGTTCAGCACGTCAAAGCGCCGTATTTTGGTGTATCATTTTGAGTCCCAACAAAGTCTACCCAAAAATAAAAGAAACTTTTGGGAAGAATACTGCAGTATTTCACAAAAACTAAAAGAATCGAAAACCAACTTTTGTGAAAAACAGAAATCAAGGTAGCTCCAGAGAACTGGGAGGCAGGAGCTTAGAGACCTCCCCCTAGAGCACTGCCATATAAATGACTAAAATACCATCAGTACCTACCTTTTGTTCTCAGTTCAAAATTACGACTTCTTAGAATAGAGAATCTCATTGGCATAACCAGGTCAGATGCTTACCCCTAGACCAGTCATCTCTGTCCCAAGTAGCAGGGTCGAACATTACATACTCAGCTGCTTGGAAGGAGCCCACCTCTTTGGATGGGGGGCGAGGGGGGCAGCAGGGGGGAGTAGGTTCCAGTAAAGAATTGTTCGGAGGCCAGAAACTCATCTCAAAAAGTACTGCTACAATCTTAGGGACCCTGTCTAAGATAGGCTTTCTCTAAAGGAAGCCATTTTATTCTACTCTTTGCCCATCCAGAACAGTAGTGACCAAGTTATGCATCATTAGCTACTTATGAGGGAGTTAATTACAAATTAAATATAATTGAATTATTGAATCTTCTTGCAATTCCTCTAAATAGAATAACAACATGCTTCCTCTAATAGAATAACAACAAAATTACAAACTTTGCAAATGAAAGCTGAGTCCCTTGCTTCCGATAATGACAGAAAGCCTTTGTAAGATTTTTCTAAAGTGTAGAGATACATTTAAAAATGTCTGTAGTATAAGTCATCAAAATTTGAGAGAAAATACATTGGAAACTGTGCTTCACAGGAGCCATTGAAGGAACCTTGACAGGGAGTACAAAATATTCACCAATGCCCCCCAAAATCATATTTTTCTGTTACCCAAAATTTTAATACAATCTCTGACTTCAAAATTCCTCTTTAGTCCTTTAAAACAAATTGAGAATAACCCAAAGGCTGGGAAAGAACTACAAAATACAATGAACTCATTCTTCTGCAAAATGGTATTATCCTGCTGTACCTGCCAAAAAGACATCAAGGGCTGGAAAGGGCTGAAATGAAATGAGTAGTCACCTGTGAAGTACTGTACGGCAAATGTGGGCAATGGATGAATCACGGACATTGGGCAATATCAGCAACACAGGAAGAAAAAAATGATTGGGATGGGGATGGGAATGATTCCCATGGAATCACTGACATCAGTGTACATGCCCCTAGCCTACTATTGCATCATTACCTTCTACTGGAAATATTAACTGAACCTGTTTTTAATAAAATCTCTGATTTTAAAATTCCTCTGTCTCTCTCTCTCTCTCTTTTTTAGAAAAAGGAAAAACCTTCAATATTTAGCAGACTGACATAGGGCATCCAAAGGGCAGGTAGACAGCATGGTGGAGAAGGCTCTTAAGTCAGACTACTGGGTCCATTTGCAGCTCAATACTTACTGGTTGTGTGACCTGCAGAGGTTACTTAACTCCTTTAGGTTACTGTGAGGATAAAATGAGCCAGTAACTATAAATGGTTGCTGCCACATAATAAAGTTGTTTTTGCTACTCCTTTCATTCTTTAGTAGATATTTGCTAAACTCATAGTTTCTAGGTATTTGTCTTTAACACTCTAGAAAAACTACAATAAAAACACAGACAGCAACCTGAGTCATCAGGTTTTTATTTCACCAATCAGGATGTTAAAAAAATAATAACACTATTATCCCATCATTTTAAAAGGAAGGAACTGCCATTTTAATCCCCCCAAATGACAGGAAGCACATAATCTCAGAATAAAGAACAGTTCATTGTGCTGCAGACAGATAAAGACAACAGAAGTCCCCTGGATTGGCCCTGAGGCACCACCACACCGAATAACCTTGTGGCAGCCCAAAAACAGTAAATAAGGCAACAGTTTAGAGCATGACCTGCACTTTCACACTCTGCTCTTTGGTTCTTCCTCCATCAGAAATACTTTTCCTGGGCCGGCCCGGTGGCGCACTCCTGCAGTGCGCCGCTTGGGAGCGTGGCGGTGCTCCCGCCGAGGGTTCGGATCCCACATACAGACCGGCCGCTCACTGGCTG
>NW_007734752.1:47139-50501 GCF_000696425.1 Galeopterus variegatus | reverse complement strand
CCGGGGGGCGCCCCCCGGGGGTGCGCCGCTTGGGAGCGTGGCGGTGCTCCCGCCGAGGGTTCGGATCCCACATACAGACCGGCCGCTCACTGGCTGAGCGAGGTGCGGGCACAACACCGAGGATTGCGATCCTGTTGCCGGTCCCGGTCCGGTACGGGCACGACACTGAGGGTTGCAATCCGTTGCCGGTCACGAAAAAAGACAAAAAAGGAAAAAAAAAAAAAAGAAAGAAATACTTTTCCTACATTTCTACATGTCCAAAACGCTACCCTTTTTCTGAGCCCCAGTGCTAGAATTTCCCTGAGAGCTACATGATCCTATCAGCTGGAAGCATTCACTGCTTCCTCAATTCTAGCATCAGATACATCTCTTGTTCTCTGATGGCACTGTCCTCTGTCTACTTTGCAATTTATAAATGTGTTGATCTTATCTACCCACTACACATAAGAATCAAGCCAAGGACTGGAGCCAGAGGGGACTCACTTCAGCAGGCCTCGCAGTACCTAAAGGAGCTGTACACACAATATGCAATTGGCACAGGACTGCAGAATGATTCCAAATATAAGTTTTGCCACCTTGAGACAGCCAACCAGTTCCTGAAATAGTGTGTATAGCTCTAAGCCAAGCACTGTGAAATGGATTTTGACATAGGGATGTGCATATTGAAAGGCATATAATCAAGTAATTCAAGTGTCAATCAATGGATGAATAGGTAAACAAAATGTGCTATATACATACAATGGAATATTACTCAACCTTAAAAAGGAAAGAAATTATGATACATACTACAATATGGCTGAACCTTGAAGACATTATGCTAAGTGAAATAAGCCAGTCATATTATATGATTCCATTTATATGAGGTTCCTACAGTAGTCAAATTTATAAAGACAGAAAGTAGAACAGTGGTTGCCAAGGACTGTGGGGAGGGGATAATGAGGAGATATTGTTTAATGGGCACAGAGTTTCAGTTGGGAAAGATAAAAAAAGCTTTGGAGATAGATGGTGGTGATGGTGGCTCAGCAATACGAATGTACCTAATGTCACAGAACTGTTCGCTGAAAAATGGTTAAAACAGTAAATTTTGTGTTATGTGTATTTTATCACAATAAAAAAATTAATAAGATTTAAAAAATTATTTTAAAAAAATTTTGTTTTAAAGCACAAATCTGAAAAACAAAAGGAACAGTTAAAGGGGTTGAAACTATTTAGAGAACACTTGAGCACTGAAGCCAGGGAGTTATTGTGCAAAAAGAGGCTAAGGCTTATTCTATTCAGCCCCAAATTATCCCCACATAACCAATGAGTAGAAGCTACAAGGAGAGAGATTTCAACTTGACATAAAACAGAACGTTCAACAGTGTTGCCCATAGACATAATAGATTGTTTTTATAAACAATGAATTCCACTTCTCTGGAGGTATTCAAATATAAACGGAATATTCCCATGGCAGAAATCTTTAGACAAGCAAGCATCAGATGAAGGCTGGACTAAATTAGTGGTTCCTAAAGGCAAGTTAAAAGGCTGATGCCAATACATTATAAAGTTTTCATTCATTGGTGGTGAAATGACAAAAACAAAGTTGTGAGGTTTTTATAAAGCTTAATATATTTTAATATATTTTAATTCTAAAATTATGCCTTTCACTCTTGTAGTATCAAAACCCCAATCTCTTCTGAAAAAATAGTGAATAATAGTTTTTTCTTTCATGGCCTTTTTTGGTTACAAAACTGAAAGCTGACAGGAAAAGTCAGCCCTTAATTTTATGGGGGAAGATTGTACTAGTCTCAAAATCTGAGAATCACTTGGACAGGTAACTCTTAAGACAAAATTCCAAGATCCCATATTTTTGAGCAAGTATTGCTATCAAAGCTGCTTTCATTGTTCATTTTAATCATATTTCAACAATATATGCAAGGAGTAGTACAGCTCCCAGGGGGATTTTCCCCAAGGCTTCTGTCTCCATAGGGATGGCCTGAAATGATATAGAATTTGAACCAATTCCCAGTCTCTCAGGGATTTCCATCACATGAAAAAAGAGAAAGCTTTGCATTAGAGATGTTTATCCAAATTCAGCAGAGAATCAATGGGCCAAATTCAAAATGTCATCACCCTCTCAGTGGATAAGTCAATTTTACTGCACAGTGTAGTCAGGAGAGAATGCATATTCGTACGCTCACGTGTGGCTGTGAATGTATGTGTGGAGAGACTAAGAGAAGGAGGATATGAGCGAATGAATATAGTCAGCAACAATGATAAGAGAAAAAGAGATGATATATATTTAGAATTACTTCCAAGAACCATTTAATGATAAACAAAAGTACGGTTTGGAGCCCATTACTGTCAGTATGTATCACCAGCAACAATGGTTTATTTGTGAGTTTTTCTTTCTTTTTCCTTTTTTCTTTTTGGCATCCTTTTTTTAAATCAACAGGTTAAATGTGAAGGTACCAAGTTATTTTATTGTCAGGAACCAAAGAGTAAAAATGCATTGACGACATCATTCTATACCAAACCCCCAGAGCTTTTTGATTCTGCTATTTATGCTTTCCCCTGCAACATCTCCATTTGGATCCTGTTGGAAACACTTCTCTTTCTGTCACTCACAATCTGTCAAGACAGCATTATCTTCTGTGGTTTAAAAACAGAAACTTCATTTAACTTGGTGGTTGATAAAGACATTTCATTCACATCCCTTAACTAACAATAATTATTCTCATTTACCACATGAATACAAAAAAAAAAAAAGCAATTACATTTTACAGCTTGTTTTGCATTGTGGAACACATAAAAGAGAAATGGTCCCACTCCTGGGATAAAAAAAAATAACTTACTAAGCCAAAAAATGATCCTTATATGAACATGTACTTTTGATTCATCCTCCCTACACTTCAATCAGTATAGTGGTTAGGAGTTTGGGCTCTCAAATTTCACTTGGGTTCAAATCCTGGCTTTGCCACTTACATAACCTTAAGCAAAACATGTAACCTTTGTAAGTCTCAAATTCCTCATCTGTAAAATGAGAGTATGTATCAATATCTCCCCATGAGATTAAATTAGATAACCAATAAATGTTAGGTGTTGTTACTACTACTATTAGTACTACTGTCTTCCTCCTTTTCATTATCATTATCACCACTATCATCCAATCAGTGCATCAGTTAAGGTTTTTTGTTGACAAGCAACACAAACCATCTTGCCTAACGTTAGCAAAATAGAAAAGAAATTTACTGCAAGTGTACAGAAATAGCACCTAGAAATCTAAGTAAGACTAAATTAAGTTTAGAAGCAACATGAACCAGAACTCCAGGAATTAACAGGCAAATGGGCAGTTTCTGCTTCAGGCTACTATCATCAGGAAG
>NW_007734752.1:45036-46391 GCF_000696425.1 Galeopterus variegatus | reverse complement strand
AAAAGAAGGAGGGTACAGATATTGACCAAGTAAAAATACCAAGAATTATTACTCTTACACCATGCATCCCAAGAACTATGTCAGGTTCAATTAAGGATGCACCCTCTTCTCTCTTATCAGCCTCTCTATTTGGTAATTATTCTTTTAATATGTGTTATTAATTTTTAAAGTTGTTGTTAAAACTCTTGTTGAGAAAAATAAGGCTCCAGATCTCTAAAGTATACATACCCCTTTTAAAAAATATATGCTGCTTGCTAAAAACAAATTAATTTGTTGAAAACTTTCCTATTAGAATTTCCAGAAAATTCATTGCCTTTATGGTGAAGTTATTTACCAGTGATTTGTGCTATTAAGAAGCACATAAAGCACCCATTGAAAAGGTTATCTGAAGATGACTTAGAGAAATAGTTTTATGAAAAAATCTATTTTATTTTTTATATTCAAGAAGATGATACTTATGCTCAAAAAGATTAGGGTAAAAAGCAAGATTTTGTTTTGATAATTTTTTGGTTGATGATGTTTCGGTGAGACAAAGAATGATTATGTTTTGTAATGACGAATGTACTAATTATCCTAATTTGATCATCACACATTTTATGCAGGTATTAATGTTTAACTCTGTACCCCACAACATGTATAATCAATTACATTTCAATAAATAAATAAATAAAATAACACACACAAAATAAAAAGCAATGGTGTAAGAATAATAATAAATAACAATGAACTGTATGACCTACAATTCCATTAAAATTTTCTTCCAGCTTACTAGCTGAACAAATCCCAAACAATGAAAATATACAGAGTCTGATTAATTTGGAGCCCCAAACAACTATGCTGTTCAGTGAAAATATTTCTCATAAAGCCCAGGGCCCAGGGGGCACGCAGAGCTGAGGCAAATCCCAGCTCCACCCTCAGCAGCTGTATGACTCTAAGCAAATTACTAATCTGCTGAAAAGTCCAGGCCTCCCTTCACCTATAAAATGAAATAAATAGGATGATGGGATGTTTTGAGATCTTATTCATATAATGCATGGAAGAGGCTTAACACTTTATCTGGCAAATAGTAAGCACTCAATGATAAATGTTAATATTTATACGGGTGGAGAGAGAGAGAAAGCAGTAGTTCTCAGCAGGGAGTGATTTTGCTCCCCAGAAAACATTTGGCAATGTCTGGAAACATCTGTGGTTGCCACAACCTGAGGGGTAAGGAATGCTTTGGAAACCAGTGGGTAGAGGTCAGAGATGCTTCTAAACATCCTACAATACAGAGGACAGAGGCCCACAACAAAGTTATTCAAGCCAAAATGCCAATAATGCCAAGGTTGAGAGAGAAAGAGAGAGAGAGAGAGAGA
>NW_007734752.1:42715-44349 GCF_000696425.1 Galeopterus variegatus | reverse complement strand
TATTCAAGCCAAAATGCCAATAATGCCAAGGTTGAGAGAGAAAGAGAGAGAGAGAGAGAGAAGCAATATGACATTGTATAGAACCTGTACCAGATTTGGAAGAGGAGGTACATTCAGAGCCAGGACAGGAGTTTGGAATTAGATTGCCAGGCTTCTGGCACACATAAGCTCTTAAGCAAGCACTATGGGCCTCCGGATTCTTGTTTGTACGATGGGTATAATACCACCTACCTCAAAAGGTTATTAGCAAGAATGATACTTACACCTGACCAAATCATTATGGGTGCCATCTACGTGGGACTGCACCAGTGTGTGTATTCACTATCAACCCTAATTGTTAGGTACATGTAATAAATAAATGGTTACTATTCTTGTTACATGTTGGACCAACAGCCAGGTTTAAAGGTTGACTCTCGTACACTGGAAACACTTGGAACAGTTGCTTAACTTCAGTAAGAATTAGTGCCCTCTTATAAAAAACCAGTCAACAACCAAACAACCAGACTCTGAGTTCAAATACATCTTGCCTGCAGGGCAGGTGTTTTCAACCTGGAATTCTCAAAACCTATGAAATTAATATACACACACACGCTCTGTGAAGCGTGTTCAAAAATTGTTAAGAGGGTCTCTGAAGAGGGTCCAAAAATTGTTAGGACCACTGGGTTAGATATGTACATTTTTCAATATAATGCAATAACCAGGATGCAGTAGAATTTCCAAAGAGGGCATTGTAACGTGAAAGAGACAATAATTAGGACAGTTACGAACTCAGATCAGGAGTTTGAATTCTGCCTCTGCTACTTACTAGCTGTACAACCTTGGATAACTGACTGAATTATAACCTATTCAAGTCTCATCTGCAAAGTTGGAATGTTCATAGTATCTACCTAAGAGGGATCTTGGAGCAATAAAATGAGACAATCCCTGTAAGGAATTTAGCACAGTGTGCAACACATAGTACACACTAAGAATTTGCTACTCTGATGATGGTTTTTGCACAGCCTGTGAAGTCCAGATGGCAGTACATGGCTTGAGCCTTCTCTAACTACATATGACATACACTATCAGAAAAATTGCAGGGAGTCACCAATTACTCTATCCACCTACTGCCAGCTCACCCAGAGGGTTCATGGATTCTGAGGCATGCCCTGTATAATAATATCTATACGACATCAACATCGGGAAGTAGACAGGAGAAGTAGCTGTGAATCTGGCCACAAAACCTCTTTTTATACAAAAAAAGCCTCATTCAAACTTCTTCCTCTGACAAGCCCCCGGGGACCACCTCTGGAATTTCCATAAACACGATGATGTGCTTGATTGTTCATTACTGTGGAACAATTCTAAGCCTGTCTCACATACATACAGGATACACACTCCACACAGACTTTTTCAATAGCTTTCATTCCTCCAGGCACCTATGCAAACAAGACTTTATGCACAGGTAACTCAATAAAGCAGAGCTACCCGGAGGCTTGCATCTGCCGAACAACACATCCACAAATAATGACTGTATAGGAATTTGCCAGGGTATTTCACAGCAAAACAACCTAAAATTCTTCCTTCTCTACCCATTTCCCAAACCTTCAAGCAGCTGCTTTAAAAAAAAAATCCCATCTCTCTCTCCATCTCTC
>NW_007734752.1:40313-42030 GCF_000696425.1 Galeopterus variegatus | reverse complement strand
ATTTCCCAAACCTTCAAGCAGCTGCTTTAAAAAAAAAATCCCATCTCTCTCTCCATCTCTCATTCTACCCATCCCCACCCTGGATACCCTCATTGTCATCCTGCTTTCTCTCTGCCACCACATTTACTGTGCTCAGGACACTTGTCCCCTCTCTTCAGCATATAACTCCAGCAAAGCAGAGCCTTGCCTGAATGCCTTCCTCTCTTTTGAAGCACTCCTCTGGAATTCTGGGTAATGGAATTCTCCATCTCATTCCACAGGGAAGCCCGCCACATGAAATTCCTCTATCCCTGGCTCAGTGACCACTTAACCCTCTTCCAGGGGCTGCAGGAAGATAACCTTCCAAGCTCCTCTTACGCCAGAACAGTACTAAAGAAACAAGGACCTCACCCGCTCTCTACCTTGCTTGCAGGGCAAAGTCAGTATTAATCAGAGGTGCCCTTTTTGTTACTGACAGACAAAGTAGATGTGCTAATAACCAAGAGCTTCTCACCAAACCCTCAGGGCTTTAAATCTTTTCCAAATAAACTGCAATTTGTAAAGAAATACCCTAAATGATGTTGTGCAAGGAAGTTAAAGCAGGCACAGAAGGATGAAGTAACATTTCACCATCTGCCTATGATAATAATGATGCCTCCACATTGCAAAATGCCTGATTGATTGCACGACAGAAGCACAAAGATCCTGCTATAATGTAACAAGCAAAGATTATTCACAAATTGTACCTTCACAAAGTAAAAGTGCTAAGGTCAGTGCTCCTAAGGACCAATTTTGAGCATATAAACTTTCTTTTTTTTTTTAATTAAAAGAAACTGACATTATTTGCTGTATCTTGGTTAATATCATATAAATGAAAAACACAGCAAAATGACTGGCCTGTGTTACCACATTGTCCAACACATTCAGAGTAGAAAGATCCCAAGCTATTTTCTGCCTGAGCTAACTTTGCACCTTTGTGTTTTACCGTGAAGTAGAAAGTACACAACTTTTTAAAATTATAAACTCTTGGTATTAGATTACCACAAACTGACATCAGGGATAAGTTTTTTAGAAACATGAAGCATATGAACCTTCTGGTGGCAGAATGACAGAGTCCTGGCACACAGTTGAGCAAGAGCAAACCAAGTCGCATTATTATAGTTGCTTAGAGCATGATCAAGGTGGGGCCACACAGAACTGATAGGTAGGGAATTAGTTTAGGACAACGTTTCCCACTGGTAAACTGGAATAATGCCTTAAAGCAGTATGGATGGACATCTGTCTAGGTTCCTTGCGGAGGAGGCCTGGGTTTCTTTACTCTCTAGGGTGTTGAGCCAGTAGGCTTTATTCCAGTGTAGTCACATCATGCACAGTGAGGTGTCAACATCTGGCACATGTAGATGCCCATGCTCCTCAGCATGGTTTAGACCTTGTTGGGTGCCATGTTTTTCTACAAGGACAGAGCTCAGGCCTGAACTGAAGGGCTTGGGAAGAGTGAGCTGGAAAAAAGAGAAGCATCTTCGATTACATAAAGTTTCTTAAAATTCCTTTTCCTGCAGGGAGGACCCAGGCAAGCACTCCTGGTCAAAGCCAAGTGGAAATTGATGACTTAGCTTACTGCCTCTTGCCTAGGTTCTCATGATCAAAGGACCCCTGACCACTATTAAAAAGTTAAATTACCATCTCACCCCAGTTAGGATGGCTAAAATCCAAAAGATGCTGAACAATAAATGCTGGC